>NC_043001.1:133390422-133392922 GCF_006345805.1 Octopus sinensis | reverse complement strand
TCTGAGGGTACTACTATTCGTAGATACCAACACGCTAAGAGGGACCAATGCGGTCAAAACTACTAAAAATAAACAAAATTTTACCGAATGCAAAACTTCAAAACACATCATTTTAAAAAAGAATTCAGTTACATATCACATGTGATTTCGCCTTTAATGCAGAATATGCATTTCATGTTCATCAGTGCAACAAACTCAAGAAATATAAGAGAAAACATAACATTACAAGCTCGATAGCCAACCGTAGAATCCGTCGTAGCATGTACGAATGTTTATCTTTACATATCTATGAAAATGGCGGGCTTATTCGCAATGCATTTCGGTAACAAATTGTCTAGTCGGAATAAAAATTCAGTATTGAACTATTCCGGTGAAAATATAAATTAACAATTGAGGATAAAATCTTTTAAAAGAAATTATCAGTAGTCAGCGTGAAAAAACCTCGTAAGAGAAAAAATTCGTAAATTCTTCCTCTTGAAAATATTCATTTATATTATATTGAGGGTACTGCTATTCGTAGATACCACACGCTAAGAGGGACCAATGCGGTCAAAACTACTAAAAATAAACAAAATTTTACCGAATGCAAAACTTCAAAACACATCATTTTAAAAAAGAATTCAGTTACATATCACATGTGATTTCGCCTTTAATGCAGAATATGCATTTCATGTTCATCAGTGCAACAAACTCAAGAAATATAAGAGAAAACATAACATTACAAGCTCGATAGCCAACCGTAGAATCCGTCGTAGCATGTACGAATGTTTATCTTTACATATCTAAAATTTTGTTTATTTTTAGTAGTTTTGACCGCATTGGTCCCTCTTAGCGTGTTGGTATCTACGAATAGTAGTACCCTCAATATAATATAAATGAATATTTTCAAAGAGGAAGAATTTACGAATTTTTTCTCTTACGAGGTTTTTTCACGCTGACTACTGATAATTTCTTTTAAAGATTTTATCCTCAATTGTTAATATATATATATATATACACATACACACACCACACACACACACACTCACACACATACATATATGTATATATGTATATATATATGTATATATATATGTATATGTGTATATATATCTCTTATTATAAAAGGCAGATTTTATCTGCCTCCCTTTGGGAGTTATACAAATCTACAATATAGGATTTCTTCAATTACAATTTACCTAGCATTTTTAAGAGTACAACGCATCGCGTCATGCCAGGTCCAGTTTTTAAAATTTAAACTCCAATTAAGCAAAATTTACAGAAAACTCACATTCTGGTGTGTGTGTCAAATGCTTTTCTTAGTCTGGTTTACACCACACACACAATGGGCAACGAATAAAATGAAAGTAAATAGAGACAGAGTGATTTGAGGAAGACTAAAGTGAAAGTATTCTGTCCATGACGCTGATAGATACATGAGTAAAATGTATGGGAAGCTAAGAGCTAAGAGTGAGTGAAAATGTTCTTGGAAGAGAGTAATTAGTAATAAAGTAAACATACACTCATACATACATACATACATACATACATACATACAACACACACACACACCATACACACACATACATACACACCACTACATACATACACACATACATACATACATACATATACATACATACATACATATACATACATACATACACACACACACATACACACACACACAGTATTGAAGCTTGAGAACAATCAGATACATTTGCAACACATCTGTTGAAAATATTATTGTTCACACACATACATATACATATATACATACAGACAGACAGACAGATAGACACACACACACACACACACACACACACACACATGATCCAGCATGGCCACAACCTCAAGGCTGAAACATATAAAAGAATAACAGAATATAAATGTGTGCAAAGTACAAGAAATATTAATGCAGTATATGGGGATTGGACAATAAGCGTAAGCAGTGTCATGGTGGTTCCAGAAATCCCGAGCTGTAAACTACAGCCTAGAAGACGAGCCTCATCCTGAAAGATCTGTAGAACTCGACAAGGACATCCTGAAAACCCTGGTGGAACAAAATATCATCGTAACTGTTGAGGAACTAGCAGAGAAGCTTGGATTTGGTCATTCAACCATTCATTGACACCTGTGTGCTATCGGAAAAGTCAGCAAATTGGGTCAATGGGTTCCTCACGAACTTCCGAGTCTAATTGCATGCAGAGAGTGAATGTATGCTTTTCTTTGCTGTCATATCTCACCACTACTGCTGCGCTATTATCTATATATATAAAACTGTAGTTGTGTGAGTGTCTGTCCCCTTCGATTTAGATTCCTAACTACTCCCACATTTTGCGGTACAGTTTAACCAAATTCGGGTAGCTTATAGTCGTGATTCATATCGAGCCCGTCTGAATATTAGCGCGCGTGTACGATGAGTCTACGATTTAAAAAATAATTTAACATAATTTTTTATTCCATTTTAATGCATAATTTTTCGTGTGTCGATGGCGGCGGAGTTGGCGTCCACGCTCAC
>NC_043001.1:133302922-133385422 GCF_006345805.1 Octopus sinensis | reverse complement strand
AGTAAAGAAATAGCTAAGATAATAGACAGAGAATACCACTGGAAAATACGAAAATTAAAAGAGGCAGCACATTTGCTGGGACACAACAACCTCCTAAGCAGACCAAGTGCAGATAGGAATGTAATATAGGAACTGGTATTAAGAAAAGATAAAATATTAGGTTTATAAGCCCCAAAATTCACTCTATACTTCCCTACGGGCATATAGCATGGTGGATAAGAGCGTGGGCTACTAGCCATCTGGTTCTGAGTTCAATATGAGTTTGGGAAATAATATCAACAGGAAAAAATGACATCAGCAAAAAAAGAATACCTTGCGAATGAGAACAGAGTACGCCATTAGTCAAATAAAGGGCTGGGTTCGAAATTCCATCAGAACACCTGATGAAGGCTGGAGAGTACACCAGCCGGAATGTTGTGTAACAACAAACAATGTGAGGACACCTATCCGCCCATTGTAAATAATGTGTATCTATCTGTTGTTACACACACACATATATATATTTTTTTTACTTGTTTCAGTCATTTGACTGCGGCCATGCTGGAGCACCGCCTTTAGTCGAGCAGATCGACCCCGGGACTTATTCTTTGTAAGCCCAGTACTTATGCTATCGGTCTCTTTTTGCCGAACCGCTAAGTGACGGGGACATAAACACACCAGCATCGGTTGTCAAGCAATGCTAGGGGGACAAACACAGACACAAACATATACACACGCATACATATATATATATATTATACATATATACGACAGGCTTCTTTCAGTTTCCGTCTACCAAATCCACTCACAAGGCATTGGTCGGCCCGGGGCTATAGCAGAAGACACTTGCCCAAGGTGCCACGCAGTGGGACTGAACCCGGAACCATGTGGTTGGTTAGCAAGCTACTTACCACACAGCCACTCCTGCGCCTATATATATACGTTTATGTATTCGTTTTGCAAGATTCCTGATGTGTATGAAATCTTATGTTGTAGCAGTTATTGCTATATTTCGGGATGGTAATTTTTTTTCTTGCCAAATAAACACACGCATTATATATTCGTTCCTCACTTGTTTATTATTGTTCTTATTTTATGTCCATTGTCTGGAAAGCCTTCGTCACACACCCTGTGACCTCTTCAGCGACTTTCCATCCCGCGTGTCTCCTGCTCTGAAGACAAAAAATTTCGCTGAAGACAAAAGATTTCCAAACAACGGACATAAAAAAAGAACAATAACAAACAAGTGAAGAACGAAAAAGTTATCGGCGCAGTGAAATCGAACCCTGGCTCACATATTTTCGAAGTCAACCTCTTAACTACATCATCATTCCTGCGCCCATTTACTCCTTTAATGCCCTTAGGAAGTTTGTGGGTGAACATCGTAAACTCTCATTCCTTCCATCCCAAGATACATTAACTATGATGTTAAAGAAAACCTTTTTCATAAATGGCTATAAATGGTAAAAGGAAAGTGGAATTACTGATACTAATAATAGAATTGTAAAAGTGTGTAGAAGTATGTGCTTATATGTGTAGCGTATCTATGTGTAAATTAGCTTGCCTCTTATATAACGTCAAATAACGTTAGCGCGTTATTTTGCTTGCTTTTTTTTTCTCTCTCTCTCTCTCTCTCTCTTATTGTTTGCTTGAAAATGTCAAGTATTATATAACATAGATGATGAGGAGGTGGGGGGAAATGAAGTGGGTGAGAAAAAGTAGTGAAGTACTGAGAGGGAGAAGATGGCGTGGGTGTTTGGGGGGAAAATGAGGACACCATCAACTGTTGTCGAAAAGGTATTAGGAAAGTGAAATAAAATTTGGAGAACTTCTGGGAAACGACTAGAATAATTATTTCTCAAACCCTGTTGCCGAATTTCGTTGAACCATAACTGCGACCAGACAAGCGACCGACTTAGAAATGTCATCTAATTTCGTATTTTTAAAATATAGAGAAACCAGCTCAAATAAGGTCACTGTTTGTCTAAATGTATTAAGTTTCCTATTAAATTTCGCTGTTTTCCAAGAAATTTAGAATTATTGGTATGTTCAATATCTGGAAATTTCAATGTAGAACTGCAAGTAAATATAGGCGTCGGCGTGTGACTGTGTGGTAAGAAGTTTGCTTTGCAACCACATGGTTCCTGGTTCAGACCCACTGTGTGATACCTTGAGCTATAGCCTCGGGCCGACCAAAGCCTTGTGAATGGATTTGGTAGACGGAAACTGAAAGAAACCCGTCGTGTATGTGTGTGTGTGTGTGTAATAAATAACTTCCTAGATTCTAAACCAGGATTCGAAACCGAATCTACATTTTACTGCCATTTCATTTTCTATTGTTCTTGGCTTTTGCATTTAAACATTTGTGAGACCCAACTCTCACGCTTTTTTAAGTTCTTTTGCTTATTATTAAGTTAAACAGGGTTCAGGCAGAAGGAAGACTGAAGATGTGCTTAAAAGATTGAAGGATTGGGGAAAGGCGGAATTGCAAGACAGCTGGAATGAGGAGGAGAGGACGGAAGTAGTATTATCTGAAGACCAGGAAAAAGAACTCATAAAAGAACTTTGGAATATTTATGTGTCCGAGACGAACAAGATCTGATGAAATAAAAGCATGCATTAAGTCTTCCCGCCTATGGAATAAAGTACTGAAATTATCCTTCAATACTAATGTGCGAGCTTTATTACATGGGGACCAATGTGCAAAACAGTTTTCAGCCTGGCTCCTCCAATTAGGAAATGGGAAAGTACCATTTGATGGGAATGGTGATATCAGTTTGGCTCACATTACTATCATGGAGAATTCCCCAGCTGAATTGAAGAACGGTATTTCCACACTTAAGTAATAATTATAATTCACATAAATGGTTGTGTGAAAGGGCAACTCTTGCTCCAAAAAACGAGACAGTAGCAAGGAGTAACCATGAATTAATGAATAAGATTCCAAAAGTCATTAAGAAGTACAAATCAGTTGATTCAGTTCTTGATGAAAATCAAGCTGTCCATTACCCAACAGAGTTCCTTAATTCTCTTGAGCCACCTGGAACTCCTCCATATAAACTTTTTTCTGAAGGTAAGAGTCTCAATAATGCTTCTAAGAAATTTAGATCCTCTTAAATTATGCAATGGGACAAAGTTGATTGTGAAGACATTACCACCTAATGTGACAGAAGCTACCATCATCAATGGCTGTGCTATGTTGTTTCCTTCTGCTCTAACGCTGTGTTCGCATCCAATAAGTCCTCTTCCTCCTCTTTTTCTTGGTACATACAGTCTGACTGTGTCACTTTTTGGGTGGAGTGACCCATATCTAGTTAGCAACTTCCTTGTCTTTCTGTCTAAGCCTTTTAGTTCGTCTACTGTCCATGTGATTACCCCTGCTCCATATCTAAGGAGTGAAACCGCCCAGGTGTTGGTAGCTTCGATCTTATTCCGTCCGTTTAATTTCGACTTAAGGATCAGGCTCAGTCTGCGCAAAAGGTTGATCGATGGAAATTGAACCAAGAAACGAAAAATATCAATGAAATTCTGAAATACATCAGAACAAACAACATCACAGTAACAAATAATTTGATCAAGGCAGCAAGTATTTAGAGACTGCAAGAGGAGGAAAAGTAACTTAGCCATGTCATGGATCGACTATCATAAGGCGTACGATATGATCCCCCATTCTTGGATTATGGAGTGTATGAACCTATTTGGTATTGCACTGAATGTTGAGCGATTGCTTGGAAAAAGTATGGCGAATTGGAGGACGGGCCTGATAGCATACGGAAGAAGTTTAGGGACAGTAGAAATTAGGAGGGGCATCTTCCAAGGGGACTGCCAGTCCCCACTGATCTTTGTACTGTGCTTGATACTACTAACACTGATTCCGAGGAAAGCAAAAGCTGGGTATGTATTCAAAAGCCACCAGCAAAAAGTCAGCCATTTGTTATTCATGGATGACCTCAAACTTTATGGTGAAGATGAAGCCCAAATCAGTTCCCTCGTTGATACAGTGTATACCTTCAGTGCTGTTATCAGAATGGAATTCGGACCGAGAGAGTGTGGTGTGTTAGTCTTGAAGAGAGGCAAAAATCAAATGTATGGACGGGCTAACGATACCGTCGAGGGAGGTTATGAAGCAGATAGAAGAGACAGGCTATAAGTACTTGAGGATTTTGGAAATGGATAAATAGATGGAGAAAGAAATGACAGAAAAATTTAAGGTGGAGTATTATTATTATTATTATTATTATTATTATTATTATTATTATTATTATTATTATTATTATTATCATTATTATTTTATATTATGTCTACGGAATTGATTTCTTAATTAAAGAATAGATTGTATCCCGATTGAAGAATAAATTGAATTTAGAATAACAAATTTCTATACAACATATTTTGCTTTTTTCTTCCAATATATATATTTTCTTTTGTTCCTTTTCCTTTTCTTCTTTTTTTATTTTTTTAATTTTTTAAAAATTTTATTTATTTTTTTTTGTTCTTTTCTTCCCTTTTACGATCCCTCTTGATCGAAAACCTACGCCACCCCTTTTTTTGTTTCTTTTTTTTTCATCCCCCAAAAGAAAAGCTCTATCTTGTAACTTGTCCCATCTGTGTGCAGCCTTGTGTGGCCAATAAAGAAACTTATCTATCTATCTATCTATCTATCTATCTATCTATCTATCTATCTATCTATCTATCTATCTATCTATCTATCTGTCTGTCTGTCTGTCTATACATACATACATACATACATACATACATACATACATACATACATACATACATACATACATACATACATACGATGGCTGCCCCCTCGTTATCGAGTATGGCCATTGCACGAAGCTTAACTGTTATTGGTGCTGTGATCGAATGTGACTTTTACTTGCTTTTTAAGGCTACAGCCAGCCGTTCAGTAGAGACTCACAGCACTATAAACAATCATGATCAAGGTGCTATTTTATGCTCATAAGTCTAATCCTAGCTGAGGCCAGCACACAAGCTAATATACTTTTAACAGGGGTCTTTAATCTTACTAATCTTTGCTGGTCCGAGGATTATATCCAGCCTGGAATTAAGCAACTGAAGTGAAGGGATATGAACCCTTTTCTCGATACAACAAAAGACTTTCCCATACAACAAATCATTACCCGTCCAATTAGGGGAAAATAACATACTCGACTTTGTTTTTATTCACAATGTTCAGGTCATTCCCACAGCTATTTCCAACCAAAGCATTATACAATTATCTGTATATGGTACAAAGAAATATCCGACTCGCAGCATGGATTTCTACCCTGAAGATCTTGCCTAACAAATCTTCTCCTTCTTGAAGAATGGATTACAAGGACCATGGATGAAAAAGACTCGGTGGGCGTGGTATTTTTGGACTTGGCAAAGGCGTTTGACTTCGTTAATCAGTGACTTCTCTTGCGCAAACTTCGAGCATTCAAGATTCATCCATTGGTGACTTTGTGGATTTCTTCCTTCCTTAGCTATCGAACATTTTGGGTGCAGATAAATGGAGATCTCTCCGCGGAGATGAATGCATGCAGCGGCGTTCCCCAGGGGTCGGTGCTTGGGCCAATACTTTTCCTTCTCTATATCAATAACCTGCCAGATTTTCTTGATGGAAGAGTTCTCCTATTTGCAGACGACGTCAAACTTGTCTCACCTTGGAATCAATACGACATACTCCAATCGTCGCTGAACCGAGCTTCGAATTGGGCAGAAGAATGGAATCTGAACTTGAACGCCTCAAAATGCAGCCATTTGCCAATAGATTCACCTCCAAACTCTCCCTTGACTATTGGCCACAAACATCAACATCTTAAGATGGTTACTGAAGAAAAGGATCTCAGCATAAGGATCGATACTACTTTCAAATTACCACGGCAGGGTATCGAGGCGGCGAACAAAGCCAGAAGGAATCTTTTCCTCATCCACCGATCCTTTGCCAACCCTTCAATGGACGTCTTTCGGCCTGTATATATCACTCTAGTTCGACCCATCCTCGAATATTGCATGCATACCTCAAACCCATATATCCAGAAAGACATTCACCACCTGGAACGGGTTCAGCACTTGGCCACACAAATGGAGGCGGGCTTGTCTAAGTTTGCATAAGAGGAACATCTCCAATGGCTGGCATTGCTTTCACTCAAACGACGGAGGATGCAGGGAAATCTCATCCGACTTTCAACATCTTCAACGGACATGTAAACCTACCATTTGCGGAAACTTTCACCCCTGCGCCGCAAACTCTATCCCCGACACTTTCGTTTCAACAGGTGGAAGGCCGCATTCACTGTCCGTATCGCAGCCCCATGTATAATCCGTATCGCAGCCTCGTGCATAATCCAAGCGAATTCTTTGATCCCACAACTCAAGTGCAGAGACACAACTTAAAATTAATATCATGGAAATTGATATACTTGCGGCTATTAAAGATTTAGACCCAAACTCAGCATCTGTACCAAATAGTATTCCGGTTATATTGCTAAAAAACGTGCAAAAACCACCTCATGAAATCATTAAAGGTACTATTTCAAAACTCGCCAGATACTGCCATATTCCCGAGACTATTGAAAGAAGCTACAATAAAACCTATATAGGTACAAAGGTGTTAGCAGTGCTGAAGCTAAAAATTACAGACCTGTTTCCCTCACGTCTTACACGTATAAAATTATCCAATGCCTTGTCCGAAGACAAAAAGTAATAACATACCTGGAGGAAAACAACTTAGATGACACTCGGTATAGGTTTCGGACTGAACGAAGTTGCCTGTCACAATTCTTACAGCATCATAACACTACCTCAAATAATCTCTTAAGGGGAAAGATCATTGACTGTTAAAACCTTGATATTGTTAAGGTGTTTGACAAGACTGATCATGGAATCATCTGTCATAATTTAAAAAATCTTGGTATCACAGGAGAAGTCGGAGAATGGTTCTTTAATTCCCTATACAGTAGGAGTCAACCAATTACTGCAAATGGATTTCTCTCCAAGTTACCTGTAATACGTCGTATACATCAGGGAATGAATTACACAAGAATATCGATGGCTAGGAGCTAAACCAGAAAAATACGAAAATTAGTACATCAAAATTTCAGCTTCTTCATTAAAAACGAATTCACCCAAATCGCAATATTTGACACAAGGTAACATAATGATTCAGACCACTAATGACATACAGGACTTAGGTGTAATCATGTCAAATGATACATTTTCCATCAGCCATATTATCAAACTAACCTTTAAATGCAGCAAACTCATAGGCTGCATCCTACGAACATTCATGACAAGGGAACCGGTAGTTAGTTTTATTTTTAGGGAAAACCCTAGTTCTGAGCAGTTTATATTACTGCTTACAATTTTAATCTTCTAACTCATCCGGTCTCATGGAAGAGATTGAAGGGTTACAAGGAATGTTCACTGGTAAAATACCTTCAGTTAAAAGTCTTATTTACCGAGAATGTCTGAAAGCGCTGAGTCTCTTGACATCCAAGAGAAATATATACTATCACATTCATATGGAAAATTGTTGGGGGACATATGGCGTAGTGGTTAAGAGCGCGGGCTACACCCAAGATTCCAAGTTCGATTCCAAGCAATGACCTGAACACTAACAATAACAACAATAACAACATCGAAAAATACATTAGGAATGAGAACACAGGTTCGAAATTGCCCCAAGTCACCTGAAGAAGGCTGGAGGGTATATCAGCCGAAACGTTGTGTTAACAACAAACAAGATGAGGACAAATATCCATCGAATATAAATAATGTGATTCCTCATCTCTAAAATATAGAACTGTGGAGGGACATGTTCTAAACTTCGGCACTGGAGAGAGTTTTAATGCACGAACATTTATATACTTTAAGCCTGCAAATATTCTACCTTCGAAATCATGGGCTAAAATACTCTATTGTAACAATCTGACATTTAGAGTTCCCTCAACTGTTCAACTACCTATCTAAATAAAAAGAAATATAAAAGAGACTTCCACTGAAACATTAAAAGAACCCTCCCAAAACTCATTAGATGAACTCTTAACGATACCTTAGAAGTCAACCATTCAAGGATGATACATTCAGAGGAGAACAGCTGCATAGACCACCTTCCAGTCAAGAAGCAACAACAAAACCTAATTGAAAATATATTAAGACGGTGCACTAGAATGGCTGCAGTACTATCATTACTTCCTTAAGGGAACTTCCTCGAAAGTTTCGAGGATTTTTATAACTTCCTGAAAAATTGGTCGAAAACTTCCTGGAAAGTCCCAAGGATTTCATGGAAAGTTCCGGAAATTCCCCAAAGTCCTGGAAAATTGACCGGAAACTTCCTGGAAAGTTCCGAGGATTTCGGGAAAAGTTCAGGTGATCCCACAACTTCCTGGAAACTCCGTGGAAAGTTCCGGGGATTTCTCATCTTCTAGTAAATTTGATCGGAAACTTCGTGGACAGTTACGAGGATTTCCAAACTATTTGGAAAATAGGCCGGAAACTGCCTGGAAAGTTCCGAAGATTTCGTGGAAATTTCCGGGGATTCCCCAACTTCTGGAAAATTGGTCGGAAACTTCATAGAAAGTCCCGAGGATTTCATGGAAAGTTCTAGGGATTTCCCAACTTCCTGGGAAATTGGTCGGAAACTTACTGGGAAATTCCAAGGATTTCATGGAAAGTTCCGGGAATTCCAAACTTCTTGGAAAGTCGGTAGGAAATTTCATGGAAAGTTCCGAGGATTTCATGGAAAGTTCTGGGGGGTCCCCAACTTCTTGGAAAACCACTCGGAAACTTCATGGAAAGTTCCGATGGTTTCATGGAAAGTTCCGAGGATTTCGTGGAAAGTTCCGAGGATTTCATGGAAAGTTCTGGGGGATTCCCCAACTGTCTGGAAAATTGATCGGAAACTTCCAGGAAAGTTCCGGGGGGCTTCCTAGCTTCCTGGAAAACCGTTCGGAAAGTTCCGAGGTTTCATGGAAAGTTCCGGGGGTTCCCCAACTTCCTGGAAAATCGTTCAGAAAAGTTCCGAGATTTTCCTAACTTCCTGGAAAGTCGGTCGAAAGCTACACTACATCCTTCAAAATTTTCATGTCTTGAAGTCCGCCAACAGTACACGCCATTTTTTCTTTTTAGTTGTAGTGCACCTGAGTACTGTATACTACAATTTCCTTCATTCTTTTATATGTGTGTGTGTTGACTTTCTGTGCAGTATTTTAGGTCTGTTTGTCAATGTAATGTCACACACTCACTTCTGTTCCCACTCAGTGGTACCCTACACAGTGTTCAACATTTGGTGCAAGACTGTCTCTCTTTTCTATCTATTTCTCTGTCATCTCCTCTCCCATCTCTCTACCTCTCTACCTATCTGCTGCTTTTCTCTCTTTACTGCTTTCCATTTCTTCTTCTGTCCATCTCTGTCAACTACCTACTGTCTATCTTTACTCCCTTATTTCTCTGCACTCTATCTTTCTTCCTACTTGCTCTTCCCTAACCTTCTCTACTCTCTTTCTTCACTCTTTTGGTACCAAAAGACAATCCAATTTTTTATCATTCATCGTTTTTCTACTTGACCAGTGCATAGGTAAGATATCATTGTTTAATGTCCATTTTCCATGCTGGAATAGATTGAATGGTTCGACTGGGGCCTGGGAAGCCAGTAGGCTCCACCAGACTCCAGTCTGATCTGGCAGTGTTTCAACAGCTGGATGCCCTTCCTAACGCCAACCACTCTGAGAGGGTAGTGGGTGCTATTTTACGTTCCACTGGCACAGGGGCCAATTTCCTGCCTAGTACTCATTTCAGATCCCCAGTTTATCTTTTCACTTTTCATTCTTTTCTTTCCTTCTATCTTCCTTCCCTCTACCCCATCTCTCTATCCTTCTCCTGGGCCTTCTCATTGTACCTTTGGAACACAAGCATCATTATTTTCTTCCTTTTTTGTTAGTTTTTGTCATGTAGTGTCCCACACTTTGAAATATTTGCAATTTGATACATTTCCAAAATTAAACATTTTAATATGCAAAATATACTTCACATTATTATATAAACTACGCATTAATGCACAAAATATTGTGTTTATTGGCTATCTTCAAAATGATCACACCATCAATGGAAAATTTAAATACCAACTTCCTAAGGCAGTTATGAAAGGCTATCAAGACCAAACACCCCTGATGAATGGGGTCTTGTTTCATTAGGACAATGCTTCAGCACACAAGTCCTTGGTTTCAATGGCTGCTGTATGTGACTGGCTTTCAACTGGTTGATCATCCGCCCTATGTTAGTGATTTGGTTCCTTCTGGTTATCATCTGTTTCCCAACATAGAAAAACACTCAGATGAGCACCAGTATCACTATGATGAGAACATCTTATCTGTTGTTGATGACCATTTTGATCAACAGAAAAGCTTCTTCACCAGTGCGACCCAAGCACTGCAACTACTAATGGAAGTATGTGGACAGTAAGAGGAACTGTGTTAGAAAATGAATTTCATTTGGTCACATTCCATTGAGAGTGTCTTCTTGCTCAGATTATGAACATTTCAGCCGACCCTCATAATAATAAAAATTATTATTATACCTGCATTTGTTTTAATGTTAACATTGGAAAAATCCACATTTTTCGTAAAAAAAATTAGGACCTGGGTTTTCACCCCCTTAGCAAATTTTGTTGCTGGGCCACTACATACATACATACATACATACATACATATATATACATATGTATATATATATATATATATGTATATATATATATATATATATATAATATATATATATATATATATATATATATATATATATATATATATATATATATATATATATAATTGCAGCGTGGAAGGTGTTTGTAAGCCATTTAAGAAACACACAAAAGCCGTTCGATTCACTTCAACATTTAAGTTTAATTTGTCAAAATATTTTCGTCGCTAAAATCCGCGACCTGTTCACTGACAAAAATCCGTGCTGCATCACAAGCTGCAATTGTTTTCGTTTCAGCACACGATCTCAGATCAAATCACTTGCTATGCGAGTACATCTCCGTATATATATATATATATTATATATATATATATATATATATATATATATATATATATATACTAGCTCCCGTGGAAGGCTCTTCAGTAGGTCTTGGGCCAAGCAATGAACAATTTTCATCAAAACAATGATATAATTTGTCGACTTGGAAATTATACTATCCTCGAATCAGTGACTTGATATGCATGTCTTCAGATAAATAAAAAAAACTTCGTTCAAGGTACTCAAAGGCCAGGAGATAGATGGTTATCATTTCCCCGCTACATGTAGTTTACTAAACAATATGCTTGTCGTTTCCATTACTCCTGGAACTTTCTCCCGGTCCATTTTTTTCTAATCAAACGAACACTAATATTGGTCTCATTCGTTTAGGATCATCTCCCGATAGCTTCATAAACGCAGTACATTGTTCAGTGAAATTTTTTTTTTAAATGTACGTAATTTGGCTGCATGTTAGAGACTAACAAAACATCTGCTGCCGCGAAAATATCGATATGCAAATACCAATAATACTGACGGATAAAAAAAAAACACCTAAATTGTAAACTGTGACGAAATTACGTATTGAATTGCCCACTACATCAAGGTGTATTATTGTTAAAACATATTTAGGTGATTGTATAAAAAGAAACATTGCATCGCTGATGAATGCTTTTAGTTGCTGTTGAAATCTTTATATATAAAAGAAAGGTTGTGTGTCTGTCTACTCCGATTTAGATTCCTAACTACTCCCACATTTTGCGATGCAGTTTAACCAAAACCGGGTATCTTATAGTCGTGATTCATATCGAGCCCTTCTGGGTATTAGCGCGCGTCTACGATGAGTCTACGATTTAAAAAAAATTTACCATCATTTTTTTTCCATTTTAATGCATTTTTTCGCTATTATATAAGGGAAGTAACTCTCTAAAAATGTCTACGATGAGTCAACGATTTAAAAAAAAATTTACCGTCATTTTTTTTCCATTTCTAATGCATTTTTTTGCTATTTTTTGGCTATAACTCTCTGAAAATGCTTATATAGTTATTTCCTTTACAAACCCGAGCAACGCCGGGCTATACTGCTAGTTGTTTATATTTTTATTTCATTAACGTTATCCTATTTACATATTTTTGTCAGCATGCAGAATTGGGTTCAAATCTAGTGATATTGTGTGCAGAAATAAGCTCTGTTCGTACACCGACTTAAACTACGTTAGTTACCTCCCTTACATTCCTTCAACTGTTAACATTCTCTACACTACATTGTTAACTCCCTTCATCAGAGATCACATCTATCCGCACTGCTTAGTTACCTCCTTTGACCAGATATTAGCATTATACCAAGTTTCGACGGATAAAAATCCTACTTACACTTTTAGTTCTATGTTTCTAGTTATATCTTTTCGACAGTAAATAACGTTATCGGCACTACACAGTTACCTCTCTTAGACACATCTTGTGTAAAACTGGAAAATATATTATCGTTATCTACGATATAATCATCCAGGTTTGTCAACAGTGCAAAGGTAGGTAGCTGGATTTAGGAGAGGAAGGGAAAGTCATGAAGATGACTCAAGATCTGGACATCTTGCAACTTCCACCATTGAGGAAAACAGTGATTGTATTCACTATATGATGATGGGTGACAGACGATTGGCTATAAATCAGATAGCCAATGCTATTAGTATATCCCATGTGGGAGTTGAGAATATTCTGCACAATGAACTTGGTATGATGAATGGTTCTGCTCAGTGGGTGCCACATCTTCTGACACCTGATCAAACATGCACCAGAGGAAAATTTAGCATTGTTTCTGGCAAATCTAACAGGTTTCCTTGAAAATTTCCCAACCAATGATGAGTGTTGGGTTGATCACTTTGAAACAGAGAGAAAGAGGCAATCCATATAATGGAATCACCCCATCTCACCTTTTTCAAAAAAGGCCAAGATTGTTTTATCTGTAGGCCTCAGTTTTTGGGGATGCAAAAAGTATTGTGTTCATTGATAATCTAATAAAGACTACAACATCAATGGAGAGTGCTACACCAACTTGCTGAAGTAGTTATTATAGGCTATCAAAACCGAACGGCCAGGAAATCTGGTAGAAGGGGGTCTTGTTTCACTAGGAGAAAGTTCCAGCATGTAAGTTTTGGGTTTCAATGGTTGCTATGTATGACTGTGGCTTTGAACTAGTTAATCATTCTCCCTATTCTCCTGATTTGGCCCCATCTGACAATCATCTGTTTCCCATCATCATCATCATCATTATCATCATCATCATCGTTTAACGTCTGCTTTCCATGCTGGCATGGGTTGGACGGTTTGTCTGAGAGCTGGCAAGCCAGAAGGCTGCACCAGGCTCCAATCTGATCTGGCAAAGTTTCTATAGCTGGATGCCCTTCCTAATGCCAACATGTCTTTTAATCGTAACCAGTGTATAGTGTCATAAATAGGTATTCTCATCTGAATAACTAAACATAGACATAACGGATGGCTTTTACTTTGATGGTACTTCTACCAGCTCACAAATAGTGTGTGTCTAAGATGTTATATCATTGATGATACACTATACACCAAACAAAGCGAATGACTGATCACTTATTGGTGTCAATAAATCCTTGTAAACTTCTTAGTAATTAATCAGTGCATTACAAAACTAATAAATATCGTAACTTTAGTACTGGGATATACTTTTGATGTATATTACATGCATGGGGTTCTAATGAAAACTAAATCCATCTGCCAAACACCACAATACAAAATTACCTTTTAGTGATCAGATATTGAGTGATTTTGTGGTACATATTTGTCCAGAAAAGAGTGTGTTTAATAAGCCAAAACATACACTAATTCATTTCATGCTAAATTTTACAGTGTGACTCATGATGAAATTTAAAACACATTAGGTATTGTATGCATATATAATATACATACATATGTACGTACGTACATACATACATACATACATGCATACATGTATACATATATATATATATAATAATAAATATTAGGGAATAAATCCAAATTTACAGGGAAAAATCAGATTTAGGATTGAATCCAATTTTATAGTAAAATATTATATTATATTAAATTAGAGACAAAACCACTATTAGGCAAATCAAACAATGAAAAACTTAAGCCAATACATAAGATTATTATATTTATATTATTTAAATATATAACAAAATTATATATATGTATATATATATATGTATATATATATATATATAATAATATATATATATATATATATATATATATATATATATGTATATATATGTATATATGTATATATATGTATATATATATATATATATGTATATATATATATATATATATATATATATATATATATATATATATATATATATATATATATATATATATATATGTATATATATGTATATATATATATATACGTATACTCTTTTACTCTTTTACTTGTTTCAGTCATTTGACTGTGGACATGCTGGAGCACCGCCTTTAATCGAGCAACTCGACCCCGGGACTTATTCTTTTGTAAGCCCAGTACTTATTATATCGGTCTCTTTTGCCGAACCGCTAAGTAACGGGGACAGAAACACACCAGCATCGGTTGTCAAGCAATGCTAGGGGGACAAACACAGACACACAAACACACACACACATATATATATACACATATATACGACAGGCTTCTTTCAGTTTCCGTCTACCAAATCCACTCACAAGGCATTGGTCGGCCCGAGGCTATAGCAGAAGACACTTGCCCAAGATGCCACGCAGTGGGACTGAACCCGGAACCATGTGGTTGGTTAGCAAGCTACTTACCACACAGCCACTCCCGCGCCTTATATATATATATATATATATATATATATATATATATATATATATATATATATATATATATACATATATATATATACATATACATATATATGTATATTATTTATTTAAAGGTCACAATACATGTATTAAAGCATTACTAATAGTTTCATATGTTGAGAGAACTCAAACATATTCTTCAGGCACAAACCACATATCATAATGAACTAAATAAACTGAATAAAAGAGGAAACGCAAAAAAAAAAAAACTGAGAAGGCAACACATAGAAAATGCAGACAGTAAACAACATAAAACGAAAAACAGAAAACAAAAAATAGAAACGAAAATGTCACAAATAAAAAGTAAATGGTAAAAAAAGGTAAAAGTGTTATCCTCCTTAGACCTTAAATGATAAGGCTGGAAAGATACCCTTTTGACATTTTATAATATATAATTCTATCACAAAATAAAGCAAAGGTAAATACAGTTGTTAAACATTTGTGTGTGTGTGTGTGTTTAAGTAGCTAACATGACATATAATGTAATTGTTTTAGTTTCAATACAAAGTACCAGATCAAATCATTTGTACAAACAAGTGCAACACCAAAATCTTTTAATTTTTGTTGTTTTTCGGTGATAGGAGTATTCAGTTCTGTATGTTGACAACATTGCTGATTCAATTCTTGGCAGTAACCACTATGTTGGATGGTATACATATTACAAGATGCATTTCAGAAGATTTGACACTTTTACATGGGAGACATTCATTTGTTTCAAAGAAATACAATTTCTAATTTCCTTTAGAGTAGAAACCTCTGACTTCAATGCACATGTAGCATTTCAGTACTTTGTGAAGGCCCCAGGAGCTTCTGCTAGATTCACAAGTAAGAAACAGTGTGTGGAGAGACTTATAGCCAAACCCTTGTTATAATTATGTATATAATTATTAAAATATTTGTGAAATTTACCTATAAGGTTTTTATTTCCATGATGACCCCTCATTAAAATTATTGATGACTTTTACCCTTTATTATAATTAATATTTGAAAAATTTACTCCTTTTATAAAAAATATAAATAAAAATATATAAGAGAAATATAAGTAAAAGGTATAAAGAGATAAAAAGCTTGTGCGTGGACACAATACAGAAAGCAAGTTCTATCTGTAGTCTCGGGGGGACCAAAAACGTAACAAATATTTGGCCACATATGGGCATGATCCGAAAAGTTCAGTTCTTGAATTCAGACATGCTGTGGGGTCTAAGCTGCTTTTCCAGATGAGCCGTCTTTCCATATCACATAGACCGCACTTTCCACTGCCGTTGGTGTAAAGCCTACACTTGGCTAAGATCTTCCAATGAATGTTGTAACTGACACCTTTATCTTTTAATGACCATATATGACTGGATAATTTGGTCGTTTTCCTTTTATCCCAATGCCTAAAGCTCAAGGTGTGATTATTGAACCTAGCCTTGAAATTACCCTCTGTAAGGCCCACGTATTTCTTTGTCGAAACCGTGTCTTTAGTGGGTTTAGAGTCCACAGTGGCTTCGTAAGTGATGGTCTCGGACATGCAAGCTCCATTTAGCGGGCACAAATTTTTATCCTTGCATGAACAGCTGCTTTCGTATTTTGGATTTTGTGTGTTGTGTTTGATTATATATATACATTTCAAAATGTGACCACGTGTGTACCGTTGGCGAATTTTTTTCCTCCATCTTCCCTTCTTTGGATCTTTCCTTTTGCTATGTTTCTGCCGAAGAGCTCTGCTTGAAACGTTAAACCCTCCTTCTTTCCTGAGCATCCAATAATACTATACTTGTTCAACGCCCTCACATTGTTGTGTTTTCTCTTTGTGCTTTCATGTTTGGATTAACTATATATATATATATATATGAAAGAAGGTTTAAAAATGCAATTTTCAAAGGTGTTTATTCATTTGACCGGTTTCACTTTTTTAGAAAAAGATTGTCAAAAGTAAAATGTAAAAGCTTTGTAAAAACTTTGTTGTGTTAAGTACTGGTTGGCACAAAATATTACAATACATATATACATTCTTTGATAATAATAATAAAAATGTTAAAACAGTTTAAAAGGAAAAGTCTTGAGAAAATATTAATAGGTTGTTCATCAACTTTTATTATGTTATCTTATTTATTTATTTACTAAACTGATAATTACAATAATAAGCATACAAATATATAACATATTATGCTTTACATATAAGATATAAGATAAAAAATATAGTAATATATAGGGATACCAATAACTATCATAAAATAACAAACATGAATATAAATTGGGAAAATAACATACAGCAGTTTCAGTCAATAGATAAAAATACCTCAATCTACCTTTATTACTCAAGCGGAGTGAAGTAATCTATATATATAAAGATGAGAATGTATGTGTGTGTGTGTCTCTCTGTCTGTCTGTGTGAATCTCTAAAACTTGAGAACTACAACCAATCTCATTCAAATTTTACACATGCCTTACTTAGGGTCCATGTAGTGTCATGGGCAAAAAAAAACTAACTTTTTGTCTAGTGTGAGCCCACAGCAATATCATATCTTTTCTACTATTTCAGTATTATGTGTCAAAAGTGAAACAATATCTTTCTATTGTAATGTAAGATGCTTTCACTTTAATAGTTTCAGTTTAATACTGAAACTATTAAAGTAGCATGATTACAATTTTTTTGTAATCATACTACATGTGTAAAGAGGGAAATAACCCTCATCTGCAATTTTGATGAAATTCGAAACATAGGTATTCCAGTTCATTACAAAAAATATAACAGAAAAGTCTAATTCTTCAATTGTATGTAACTTGGGCAATGCTGAGTATCTCTGCTAGTAGGTATATGAAAATGAGGTACTTGGGTATATACATATACATACATAAATATATCATAGTGAAAGTAATAGAAGTGGACCTCGTGAGTACCGCCAGCGATTTTTTTCCCTCTGTCTTCCCTTCTCCTATGTTTCTGACGAAGAGCTCCGCTCGAAACGTTAAACCCTCCTTCTTCCCTTCTTTCCTGAGCATCCAATAATACTTTATTTGTTCCACATCCTTGCGTTGTTGTCTTTTTGTGTTTTCTTGTTTGGATTAACTTTATATATATATATATATATATATATATATATATATGTATACATAATGAAAGTATTAATAGTTTCACTAATAAATCTGATACAAATCTGATAAATAGAGAAGTTATTGTTTCACTTTTGACATGTAATACTGAAATAGTATAAGAGATCAGAGATTACTCAAGGCGCACATTAAGCAAGAAGTTGAAAATATTTTAGCCCATGACACTGCATAGACCCTAAATAAGGCATGTGTAAAATTTGAATGAAATCAGTTGGGTAGTTCTTGAGTTTTAGTGATGTGCACATACAGACACACAGACAAACATTCTCAATTTTATATATATAGATTACACACACACATATACATATCATCATCATCATCATCATCCTCATCGTCTTCATCCTCATCATTTAACATTCATGTTCCATGTTGGCATGTGTTGGATGGTTTAACAAGTATCTGGTGAGTTCAAGGACTGCATCATGCTCCAGTGTCTGCTATGGCTGGATGCCCTTCTAACACCATCCACTTTACAGCATAAACTGGTTGTTTCTTTTTTGCAACTCATGGGCACTATTGAGGTCACCTTGTAGTTTGCAAGTTTACAAACTTGAGGAAGTATGGGGTGCTGAAACCTTATGTTAGATGGGAGTTCAGGTGTGAGAGAAGAGGTTGTGGTAGGGCAGGTCCTTTTTGTAGGAGTGTTACATGGCTGGTTACATTTAGGAGAAAGAAAGTGAGAATGAATTGGTGATATCTGATGAGGTGAAAGGAGTGGTAGTTGATGGGTGGGTGGTGTTTCCAAGAGTTTATGAGAGAAGAGGGATCATGTGTTTGGGTATGCTGTAGAAGTAGATAGATAGACACAAGCCTAATGCATGAGGAGAGATAATTAGATGATCCACTTGTTTCTGTCTCTCTGTCACACTATAACATCTCATCACCTGGCACAAGATCACCTCCTTCAACACCCCCTTCCCTCTCAAAGGATCTTTGTTTTGCAAGTTACTGGGTGACCCTGCCAGTGCTGGTGCCACTTAAAAAGCATCCAGTCCACACTGTAAAGTGGTTGGTGTTTGGAAGGACATCCAGCTGTAAAAACCATGCCAAAGCTGATCTCACCAGTGTTGGTGCCACATAAACAACACTCAGTCCATAAAAACCATGCCAAAACAGAACACCCACACACACACAGATAGATAGAAGGATAGACAGACAGATAGACAGATAGATGCTTTAAATGATAATGATGATAACATACATGTGTAATTTGTATGAAATATTTATTAGTTTACACAGATGCAGACATGTTTGTGTGGATGATAATATTGCTTAGTAGCCATGTGATTAGTTTCATGCTGCTGAAGATTTCTTTTAAGCTAAGAGAAGCTGACTTGAAATTACGAAACATGGCTGAAGCTAACAAAATTGTCTTTTCGAATCAAGAAAATCTACCATTGTCACCGGGCACAAAGTTCTCATTAAAATGATTTACTTTTTTTATTTAGTCAAAAACATACATTTTGTATTCAGCACTTAATAAAAGAGTTACAGGTTGATTCTTTTGCTTTGTGATATTCTTTTATTCTCTAGGCACAAGGCCTGAAATTTTGTAGGAGGGGTCCAGTTGATTAGATTGACTCCCATATATAAATGGTACTTAATTTATCAACCCTGAAAGGATGAAAGGCAAAGCAATCTCAGCGGAATTTGAACTCAGAACATAAAGACAGTGTGTTAATATTACTGCCAGCTCGCCAGAATGAAGTATTAGGTTATTGAACACAATATTAATAGAAAAGAAACCGAGATAGAGAACTGAATCTACTTTAAAAATCCAAAAGAAATTGGTTTGAATGAAATCTTTTCAAGGCATTTCAGCGTAACGACTGAAGCAACTGAAAAATAAAAGAGAAAAGTTAAATGAGAAACCTGTGCTTGTCATTTGGTATACAAATACTTAATTCATGGTTAAATCTTAGACAAATGCAGATGGTGCAGAATCCAAAGTATTTAATGATTTCTGAAAATACAAAACATGTTTAAAGAAATAACTATCCTTCACATCCACATGAGATTCTAAGCAAAAATTGTTGTACATGTTTATATTTTCTGTTTTTATAATTTCAATTAGTCTTTTTAACAGTTTCCTGATGCATAATATAAATACCTTGTAGAGTAGATTATTTTTTTAAAATTTTTAACAAAAAATGCTTCGTTGATAAAGAAAGCAAAAGAAATTTTTGATTCAGAGAGACCCACTTACATAATCTTTTAACACTCAGTAGCTAAGAACATAAAAGAGATTGAACTAATCATAAATGTTTTTGAAAGGTTTAGCAAATCCATTAGACAAAGTTTAAGAAATTTTGTCTTAAGCTTGTTTAAAACCACATTTGTTGACAATTCCCCTTTAAGAGGTCATTTTTATAAAATTATATACCGGAATAATTAAAAAATATATTTTCATATAATTAGTCTATTTCTCAGTTTCATGCAGAACCTCTTATGATATCTTGCAGAATCCTGATAAGGAAATGTTCATCTAGAACATTTTTGATTTATTTCACCCATATTCATGTATTATTGAGGTGGTGGGTTGTTGCTGGGGTGGAGTGGAGAGTGAAGGTTTATTAATTTGAAATTTCAAATGAATGAGAGGCTTTCATATCTAAAATACAGAGTAAATTTTCTGAAATTAAAATTTTATCTTAAATAGGATGTAAAAATTGAATTTAAAATTTTAGACTTTCATTGAAATTTGAGTTAAATTTTGAAATTAAATTTCAGTTTTAAAAATTCTCAATTCATTTCTCCACCATTCAGTTTTATTTTATGAAAACACATTAATATATCAATTAGAACCAGACAAATAAAATACTGAACAGAAATTTCCATCTCTATTGTTAACATGAGCATGACCTCAGTATAACTGAGTAAGAATGACCTTATAATTTGGCAATAACACTGGTCAACAGCCAATTTTCATCAGGGATATTATATGGTGTTTTATATGTAGTTTTGTCTGCAGATTTCAAAAATGTAATCAGTTTCCTTCTATCAGGCACAGTTTTTCTGATGAGATAAGAGAGGTATATAACTCCCATCAGCAGTATTGCTACACGTAACCCTAACCCTAACCTTATACAGGTAAATTCTGACTTTTGTTTTATAACTATTTGTATTCATTTTGTAATTTTATGCTTTCATAATCTTTTCTTTCCATAAATTTTACTTCCTGTTTAAGGTATCAAATCATCATCATCATCTACTCAGGATGTCAAGGCATTGCAAGAACAGTCCTGATGTATTTTGTCATGTCTGTGGTTCATTTACCACCAAAACTCAGCAACGTGCCATCACAAGTGAAATCAAAAAGATCTACCAGTTATACTTTGGCTGCTCTCTCAGGGATCAAGATAAGAGATGGGCCCCACACATCATCTGCTCAGCTTATTCAAATGGACTAAGGGATTGGCTAAATAAGAGGATGAGAGCAATGCCGTTTGCAATACCTATGATATGGAGAGAGCCAAAGGATCATTTCATGGACTGTTATTTTTGCAACATTAATGTATGTGGATTTACTGTAAAGATCAAGCATAAGATTGTGTATCCCAACTTGGAATCAGCAAGAAGACCAGTACCACACAACGACGATGATCATCCTATTCCAATATCACCAGAAAATGGCCTTCAGATGTCTGACAAAGATGAATTTCTTGAATAAAAAACAACTGCTGTGGAAGACACCGAAGAGGATGCAGATTTCACGATTGAAAATGAAGATGTACCACAGCAATTTTCTCAAGGAGAGTTAAATGATTTAGTTAGAGACTTGTCATTGTCGAAGGATAAAGCTCCAATCTTGATCTGGCAGAGTTTCTACAGCTGGATGCCCTTCCTAACGCCAACCACTCCGAGAGTGTAGTGGGTGCCTTTTACATGCCACCGGCATGGAGGCCAGTCAGGCGGTACTGGCAACGACCTCGCTCGAATCTTTTTTACACATGCCACCTGCACAGGTGCCAGTAAGGAGACACTGGTAACGATCACACTCGAAAGATGCCTTTTACGTGCCACCAGCACGGAAGCCTGTTAGTAGCTCTGGCAACGATCCCGCTCGGATGGTGCTCTTGGCACCCTACTAGCATGGACACAAGTGCCAGTAAGGCGATGGTGGTAACGATCACACTCGATTAGTGCCTTTTATGTGCTTCTAGCATGGAAGCTGGTTAGCTACTCTATCAATGATCACACTCGTATGGTGCTCTTTGCACCCCGCTAGCACGGATGCCAGTCATGAATTTGATTTTGATTTCACTTGCCTCAACAGGTCTTCGCAAGCAGAGTTTAGTGACCAAAGAAAGAAAAGGTATGTATAAGTGAGCTAGTTATGCTCCTGGCATAGGCCACAAGGTTATGGTCTCATTTGGCTTGCCGGGTCTTCTCAAGCACAGCATATTTCCAAAAGTCTTGGTCACTAGTCATTTCCTTGGTGAGGCCTAAAGTTTGAAGGTCGTACTTCACCACTTCATCCCTGGTCTTCCTGGGTCTACTTCTTCCACAGGTTCCCTCAACTGCTAGGGTGTAGCACTTTTTCACACAGCTATCCTTATCCATTCTCGCCACATGACGATACCAGCGCAGTCTTCTCTCTTGCACACCACATCTTATGCTTCTTAGGTCCAACTTTTCTCTCAAGGTACTTACACACTGACATTACACATCCATTGGATCATACTGGCTTCATTCCTTGCAAGCTTATGCATGTCTTCGGTAGTCACAGCCCATGTTTCACTGCCATGTACCATGGCTGTTTGTACACACGTGTCATACAGTCTACTTTTTACTCTGAGCGAGAGGCCCTTTGTCACCAGCAGAGGTAAGAGCTCTCTGAACTTTGCCCAGGCTATTCTTATTCTAGCAGCTACACTTTCAGCGCACCCTCCCCCGCTACTGACTTGGTCACCTAGGTAACAGAAGCTATCAACTACTTCTAGTTTTTCTCCCCGGAATGTGGCAGAAGTTTTCAGTGTTCATTGCTCCCGAGCATCTGCTACATACAGAAACTATCTTCCCGGTTAGCCTTCCTTTGATATTACTGCACCTCTTATGTGTCCATAGCTTACACTGGGTACATCTTATAGAGGGTACATCTTATAGAGAACAATATTTCAGAAAATACATATCCACACATATAAAACACTGGGTCAATTTACACTAAAGCCAGTTATGCTAACTCAAAGGATATAGCAAAATCTACAATTGCACTTAACAGACTCAAAATGTTACGGAGATGTACTCGCATAGCAATTAATTTGATCTGAGATCGTGTGCTGAAATGAAAACAATTGCAGCGAGGAAGGTGTTTGTAAGCCATTTAAGAAACACACAAAAGCCGTTCGATTCACTTCAACATTTAAGTTTAATTTGTGAAAATATTTTCATCGCTATAAGACCGCGACCTGTTCTCTGACAAAAATCCGTGCTGCATCCGTGATGCAGCACGGATTTTTGTCAGTGAACAGGTCGTGGATTTTAGCGACGAAAATATTTTGACAAATTAAACTTAAATGTTGAAGTGAATCGAACGGCTTTTGTGTGTTTCTTAAATGGCTTATAAACACCTTCCAGACTCAAAATGAAATTTTAAGAAATCACAAAATACCTTTTTTGCACGTAGGAATATTTTTAGGTGTCCACGACACCAATAATAATAAGAACCGCAATGATAATACTGATGCAATTTATTTGTTTAGTTTTACCATCTGCTGAAGATTCTTTTGTAGTGGTTGGTGTTGATTGTAATATTGTTGACTGTGAAAGGCGACCTACAAAAGATTTTGTTGTATTGACATTATCATTAATTTCAGTTGTATTGACATTATCATTAATTGATGAACTTTCAATGTACACAGATGTGTAGAAATCTGATGTTGTAGCAGATGGAATGTTACCTGCAAAGACACCAATGAAATGAAAAACTTTGTATTATAAGCTTTGAGTGGAAAATATGGAAACGTAGGATACCAGATTGTTGCATTTATGAGAGAAATGATTGGGTAATGTGCTGAATATAGTATATAAAGTCAAAAGGAAGACAAGGGACAAGTGAATTGAGTAGTTTAATTAAGAGTAGCTAGTACACAACAAGTTAAAAGGGGTAGGTACTATTGCAGTGGTATTAGAAGTCTGTGGTGGATGGTTTGAAGAGGATGACCGAAATAGACTAATGATGTGAAAAAGTATTGTGGATATGAACTATGGTAGGCTAACAGTCAGTTGTTGGTAAATGGGGTAAAAGGTTGTAGAAAGGTATTATAGTGAGGATCTAATGCAACGTTAACAGTGGTTAGAAAACTAATGAAGCAGAGAGCTGTGGAAAGGTAAAGTGGTAAGGAACTACAGTAGACTACAGTGGGTAGATGCAGGCCTAAATTTAAACCTAGCAGGGTCCCAGGTTACTTCAAGTTTGGTAGGATCCTCATACACAACAATAAAAATCTATGACAAATCACCAAACTTACATCTCAACACCCATCAATTGTGTGCAAATGAAATTGTCTAGTTGGCATATTAAAAGTTTAAATGTATCTGTCAATGCAAAATTTATCATCTAAACTAAGTACAGTTTTACTATTTTACCACTACATACTGCTACAATACCTGCAAAAAGTCTTTCTTTCAACACTTTGCATCTGGAAAATCTTTAATGATTTCCTTAAACACCTGTGCAGGTGGCACGTAAAAAGCACCCACTACACTCACGGAGTGGTTGGCGTTAGGAAGGGCATCCAGCCGTTGAAACTCTGCCAGATCAGACTGGAGCCTGGTGCAGCCCCTGGCTTCCCAGACCCCGGTCGAACCGTCCAACCCATGCTAGCATGGAGAACGGACGTTAAACGATGATGATGATGATGATGATGTATCATTTTAGAACATTGCACTCTGCATCCAAAAGGTACAGGGCCTTTAGTCTTTCATGTGTTATTGTGGTTCTCAGTTGGACGATTAAGAATTCTTAATCAGCCCCAATTTACTGAATAACCTCTTTCCTGAACAACTAGTGACCATCAAAATCAAATATATTCCAAGAGCTACATCAACACTTGGAAAGTTTTCAGCAAGCTTTTCATCATGAATTAAAGGTTCCAGTTGAGACAGAGTGAAACAGGACATGAGCTTACAAATTATAAGGCTGCAAGTTATAATTTTATCTATATCACGTGATCACATGACTGACCAGACCATCAGATGTTGCTACACATCGCTGGTCACAATGCGTTCGCATTGTTTTAGCCTTCGAATGATGCCACCCCGCTGGCTAAGCGAGCAGGTCAACAGAAGAAAGAGTGAGAGAAAGAGTGGTGAAAGAGTACAGCAGGGATCACCACCCCCTGCCGGAGCCTCATGGAGCTTTTAGGTGTTTTCTCTCAATAAACACACACAGCGCACGGTCTGGGAATCGAAACCGTGATCCTGCGACTGCGAGTCCGCTGCCCTAACCACTAGGCCATTGCACCTCCACAATTTTATCTATATACACATTATTAAAATCAGAGAGAAATGGTGATGAGTTTCTTAGCTTTAGTTCTTATCTCTGTGTAACGGTTTTAATTGATTAGCAACACAATATTATGATAATGTCAGTTTCAGCAGTTGTAACGATAATGTTTTGTAACGATAAGTGTTTGTTGTTATTATGATTGCATACTGAAGGATGGCAAGTTGTAAGATGTGAAGGATGCACAGTGTGGGAAAAGTTCTGTAGCAGTCATCATCATCATCATCATCATCATCATCGTTTAACGTCCGTTCTCCATGCTAGCATGGGTTGGACGGTTCGACCGGGGATCTGGGAAGCCAGAAGGCTGCACCAGGCTCCAGTCTTATCTGGCAATGTTTCTACAGCTGGATGCCCTTCCTAACGCCAACCACTCCGTGAGTGTAGTGGGTGCTTTTTACGTGCCACCCGCACAGGTGCCAGGCGAGGCTGGCAACGGCCATGGTCGGATTGGTGCTTTTTACGTACCACCAGTCCAGGGGTCCTGGCATCTGCCGGGTGCCAGTCATAGGTTTGGTTCGATTTCGATTTCGATTTCACTTGCCCCAACATGTCTTCACAAGTAAAGGGGGTTGGCACGGGTGCCTGTCGTGTTAATTTAAATTTGGCTATGGTGGATCAAATCCACTTCATGCATGCAAGATTCACTACAACACTCCCCTTGCCAGTGAGCTTCGTGGAGAGGAAGCGAACGATCGAAGGAGACAAAGAAATGCATAGTAAAGGAGAAATTTTGCATATCAGGAGAGAGGATCGTTGAAGTGTATACGGGACAGATTTCTATTCGGATTAGTTCGAATAGCGGTGTCGCTTTGCATGCCAAAATGTGTGCAGTCAGTGACAAATGAGCGCATGTGTGCATGTGAGGGCATATGCAAGAGTGCAGGTGCACGTTTCAAAATAGACTGTAAAATAAGCTGAGATGAGCGAGTGAGTGCATTCTCAATCCATGATATGAAAGATCTTCCTGCAGGGTTGCAGTGTTTGAAATGCCTTGAAGGTGAAATGCATCTGGTGCTGTTGTCATAGTTAATTGCTGAGTTAGTAAGGGCGACAGTAGAGCATGCTGGAGTGACGTGCGAGACAGATAATTTTCTCTGTTAATTATGTGACCAAACGGGGGCCTAACAGGGGGAAATTATGTCTAAACATGAGTGCAGAGCATGTGATCATCCGACATGCTTCGAGTCGGGAGAAGAATTGAGCTGAAGCAGACGTGTTGCAAAATAAGGCAGTAGATGCATAATAGAGTTGCATGTGCATGAGTGCAATAGAGGTTGCAAGGCTGAGGCTAATGCATTGATTACAAATACAGTGTACAGCATTGAATATGCCATTGATTAATGCAGTAAGGCTGAGGCCGCCAGCTGGTGCATGAGGTATTATATGCCTCGATCGTGCAGGAGTGAAAGGGTGACATGCTGGCGCATCATAAGAGACAAACAGGCTTCTCTATGTGTGTGTGACCGACCTAGGGTCTTACAGAGATGAGTTGTGTCTACGAGGGCGCATTGAGTATGGAAAGCAAGCGAGAAAGGCATGTGTGGTGCATGAATGCAACAGAGATAGCATTTGTGTGTGTATGAACAAAGTATGCAGATGTGTGTGCAAGGCCAGGCTGTGAGGAAAGGTGTATTGTATGCAACAATACAGGTATTTTCAAAGTGAACAATAAAAAGTACATGCAAAATATGAATAATAATAAAGAACAGTCAAAAAGATATGCACATGAATTTAGCTGTTTTAGTGAAACGAGTTGTCGTAGAATTTGTGCATCGCGGAATGTGTGCATTGCAGAATATGTGCTTCGTGGAATGTATGCATCGCGGAATGTGTGCATCGCGGAATGTGTGCTTCATGGAATGTATGCATCGCGGAATGTGTGCATCGCGGAATGTGTGCTTCATGGAATGTATGCATCGCGGAATGTGTGCATCGTGGAATGTGTGCATCGCGGAATGTGTGCTTCATGGAATGTATGCATCGCGGAATGTGTGCATCGTGGAATGTGTGCATCGCGGAATGTGTGCTTCATGGAATGTGTGCATCGTGGAATGTGTGCATCGTGGAATGTGTGCATCGCGGAATGTGTGCATTGCGGAATGTGTGCATCGTGGAATATGTGTGTATCACAGAATGTGTGACTCGTAAACAAATGAAAGTGTGCAGGGCAAATAGAACAATAAAATAAGCAAAAATAACGAACTTATATGAAAATAATGTCTTTTGTTAAAAGTCTACTGCTGAAAGTGAAACGATGTGCATGCAAAGAAAAAGATATGTATGTGTAAAAGTTCATAGACAATGCCGGGTTTGTACGTCAGGACAAGACAAAAAGTGTGTGTGTGTGCCAAAAAGGTTGCATGTGTGGGCCTCCTCATTTTCTTCCAGTTAGTTTCTGGACATGTAGGCGAATCCCTTGTGCATCGGCTGTGTTGCATTGTTGTGAAGTGCATCGTAGATTGCATTGCAGTATAGTGCTCTTTGTAGCAGGTCGAAGGAGGGTGCATCTTGGTGGTGACAGAGGTTGTCATTCATGCAGCGGTATGTAGCATCGAAAAGTAGTAATTCTCTTTACATGGGTTCACCAAGTTGTTGGTAATGCAGCTTCAAAGGCATCGATTCTTTGTCTCGAGGTCGCCTGTTGTAACTGCTGGTAATGCTGTTTCAGAAGGCAGCGATTCTATTTTTACGGGGTCACCAATTGTAACGGTTTTGATTGATTAGTAAACAATATTATGATAATGTCGGTCAGTTTCAGCAGCTGTAACAATAATGTTTTGTAACAATAAGAGTTTGTTGTTATTATGATTGCATACTGAAGGATGGCAAGTTGTAAGATGTGAAGGATGCACAATGTATAAACTTTTAAGAAAGTATTTATTCACCGTTATGTTACAAATACCTTGCCTCAACGGGCAGGTTTTGATACATCCAAAAGCATGTGAAGTAAAGTTTGTGTATGTGTCCTCTTCATTGTTTAGTAGTAGTAATTACAGAGAGAGATAGAATGATATTGTAATGGGCAGAATTAGAGCTAGAAAATTTCTTGCCTAGAAAAACTGACACAACCACAACAGCACCTCAGCTTTGTTTGTGTGTTTCTATCTTCTCCTCTCCTTTTTTTCCAGTCATTAAATCTATCCTTGCTACAAAAACAGTTACATCTGCTTGATATCAGTGTACAGTAAAAGCAATAAAATGCATTGCTAGATGGGCTGTACAGGAGCCACTTTCTCAAATGCTGTTCATTTTTTTTTTCCATGAACAGAAAGCCACATGGCTGGATCTAGATCTCAAAATAGCTCTTCACTAGCTATGTCTGTAGGAGGCAATGGATGGAAGCACTCCGTCGGTTACGACGACGAGGGTTCCGGTTGATCCGAATCAACGGAACAGCCTGCTCGTGAAATTAACGTGTAAGTAGCTGAGCACTCCACAGACACGTGTACCCTTAACGAAGTTCTCAGGGATATTCAGTGTGACACAGAGAGTGACAAGGCTGGCCCTTTGAAATACAGGTACAACAGAAACAGGAAGTAAGAGTGAGAGAAAGTTGTGGTGAAAGAGTACAGCAGGGATCACCACCATCCCCTGCTGGAGCCTCGTGGAGCTTAAGGGTGTTTTCGCTCAATAAATACTCACAACGCTCGGTCTGGGAATCGAAACCGCGAGTCCGCTGCCCTAACCACTGGGCCATTGCGCTTCCACATTCCTGTGTAGTAACTTGACGTATTACTGGATTCGTCATAGGACTGCTTCTGTAGTTTTCAAATTTATATCCTATTTTTAAAGAAATTCTAACAAAGATTTAGCCAGTACTTCAGTTTTTTGAGAACCAGTCTGCAGGAAAGTTAAAAACTTTCTATTGACTCCCCAGAAATAACATAACACACAATAGCTGTTAGATGTTTAACATGAGCCTGGTCTGGTGCTGAATCTACAAAAACTGAGAAATATATGGTAGTTTTAAGTTCTGCTACTATATGATTTATGTATTCTGCCATCAACAGAACATTTTCTTTGTAGATGGTAGGTGATAAGCATGACTGCTTACCGCTTCCAGGATGGTCAAATGCTTTCAAGTAACCCATAAGGAATGTATGGAATTGTGCAATAAGTTCCATGTTTCCTAAAAAAATCCTATTTTGCTAAGATCGTATGATCCCTCCACTACCTCCAAATGACAGGCCTTTCTTGCCTAGAAAAACTGACACAGCCACAACAGCACCTCAGCTTTGTTTGTGTGTTTCTATCTTCTCCTCTCCTTTTTTTCCAGTCATTAAATCTATCCTTGCTACAAAAACAGTTACATCTGCTTGATATCAGTGTACAGTAAAAGCAATAAAATGCATTGCTTCATGGGTTGTACAGGAGCCACTTTCTCAAATGCTGTTCATTTTTTTTTTCATGAACAGAAAGCCACATGGCTGGATCTTGATCTCAGAATAGCTCTTCACTAGCTTTGTCTGTAGGAGGCAATGATACTTCATCATCAATATTTTGAGCTGATATATTACTCCTAATTTCTGCAGATGTATTTGGGAGTGCAGTAACTTTCTCAAAAGTCTCCTTGACCTTAAAAATCATGTGGTAATGGTCAATGATTGACACTATCATGCAAGCATCATCATTCATTTCCAATATTCTTAGGGCAATAATTACCTTGCCTGGAAACAGTTGTGAATGGTGACAAGAAAGGCATTTGGCTGTAGAAAATCTGCCTCAGATATCCTACATCTAACTCATGCAAGCATAAGAGTGTGGATGGTAAATGCTGCTGCTGCTGCTGATTATGACTCCTAGTAGATTGCTTAGCAATATACACACTCTTTTATTGATCATCATTTTATGCTGAGAGGGTTAATAATCACCAAACAAGCATTCATACTAAGACGATGATGAGTATGATATGGTGTAGTATGAAAGTGTCAGTTTTGCATATTCATGCATGTATATGAATATGTGTGTATATGCATTTATGCTTGTGTGAGTATGTGTGTATGGGATACATGTGTTTATTACGTCTATATGGGAAGGCATATATATATTAAATTCAATTATATTTATTGTTTCTGATTCTTCATCAGCTTCCAAGTTTTCCTTCTTCAAAGCAAAGAAAAATTCTGTTGGGCAGTTTGTCTTTGCCAATACAGCAGCATTTTTTCACTTCTTTCTAAGAATATTTTGGATCACAATTAAGGCATGTTGTTGTTTGTTATTGATGATCCTTGAACTTATTATTTTTTTTTTTGTTTTGACATTTTTCCAATTTTTAAAATTCACCAATTTACAACTAGGAATAACAACTAATGTTTAACAGAGATAGTTGAAAATTAGTGGTCTGGACTGGGTAAATAAGCTTGTATTTTAATTGAGTAAACCGTTGTTGCTAAAGTGGAGAAACAGTGTTATTTTTAAGAAGTGGATATTTGTTTGCATATTGGAGGAGGCCCTGTTCATGCAAGGTTATTTGGAAATGGTGGGGGCCTGTCTGTACAGAAGACTCATCACATGTTGCAAGGGTGGGGGCTGAAATATTGTCGATGTTTGAGACAATTTCCCCTTCTGCCCCTCTATAAATCCAACTATGGGTGGCTGGATAATGAGACAGAGGGCTATAGAAGGCTATGATACAAGGGCATGATAGTGGGACCACTTTGGTTTGTTTTAAGGAAGATTTTAAGGAGTTGACACAAATTGCAGAAGCACCCAATTTAGGACAACATGTTAATTATGAATTAATACACACACACACACACACAGACACACACACACAAACACACACACACACACACAACACACACACACACACACACACACACACACACACACACACAAAAACAAACACTTGAAGTAAGTTGGATATAACCAAAAAAAATTTTTAAAAAGAGATTAAATATTTAGATAAAGAACATTTTTAAACAATTTTCAATAGAATTTATAAAATTTATGAAATTATTCCCTCACAATTAACTTCTGTAGTTCGTTCAGCACTGAATATGCTGTCGATAGTAAAGCTGCATTTCAGATTCCCAGAAGGAGGTTCTAATGTAGCACTGGATGTGTAAGTTTTTCCATCCGGACAAGTTTCTGTTTTGTTTGAAATAAATGGTTGTAGAGCCTAAAAGAGAGAGAGAGAGAAAGAGAGTGAAGGAGAGAGAATGATTTTTAAAATCTTCATTATAAAGCATTATGGAGTGCATTTATTTTACCATATTTATTTCTCAATTCATTTCTAATAAAATTACTTGACTTGTTAACATAATTGATACAATATAAAGATACTCTGACAAGAACTCATTATGGCACATGAAAGGCCTACATGGATGACTTACTCGAGTGACAACTGGTGTTGGTGTGTTTACGTCCCCATAACTTAATGGTTCAGCGAAAGAGACCGACAGAATAAGTACCAGGCTTACAAAGAATAAGTCCTGGAGTCAATTTGTTCGACTAAAGGCGATGCTTCAGCATGGCCACATTCAAATGACTGAAACAAATAAAAGAATAAAAGAATAATATAGTCTAAGGGAAGGGCATAGACATGCAGTCTGAAGTTGATAGAACAGGCATCAAATACAGTTCTAAACATATGACACTTTTATTCCAGAAACATCTTCTTCTGCAATTAAGTGTCATCACACAAAATTTGTTGACTTTGTCAAAGTATATCTTTCATTAACTAAAAGGACTTGGAGATATTCTGAAATTTGAGTTTGACATTTTAGTTTTATTCCACTATACTGAAAAACAAATATGACACGAATCAAGGAAACACACACAACATCCTTACCATTCCTAAACAACACACAATTAAGCTTTTGCACATTCTCTACTAATTTTAGGTTATACTGTCTCTTAGAACCTCTCATTGTAGTTTCTACAAATACCAGAAATTTTTGATTTCACAGCAGATGTGTCAATGCAAAGTAAATCTGGTAAGCATATGAGTATCTGAACTTGCAAAATTTACTCTACTCAGGTTAGAAAAAGGTTAATGTCAGGCTACTAAAGGGGAAATTAAAATGAAATAACAAAGTACAGCTTATGCATTGTTGTTGTCACAGTAAGAATCAGAAGTACGGAAAGAGAATTATTAGGTTTTGTGTAGATAAAAAATTTTGATACGTATAATAATAATACAGGCCAAAAATTATGTGGCAAATTATTAGTTTTTGTAGCTAAAATAATTCACATAGTAAAGATGAATCTAAAATTTTTGTAAGTCTAACTGAAATTTCCAATTGTTTAAAATAACACGTGGCAACAGGAAAGCTAAAACTCCACCTGCATGCAAATCTTTACAGTTTTATTAACTTGAAATCTAATCCAAAATTAAAACATAGAAGAAGAAAAAACAACCCTGTGAAATAAAAAATAATGACTGTGTAGTTAAGTGGCTGCTAGACTAGTGACCACATAGTCATAGGTTCAAATCTTACTAAAGTCCCTATGCTTGTTCCAGATAGTTTGAATAATATAAAACATTCCAATCCTTAGTCCAGAGTTGAGTAGCTTAATGGTAGAAAGATGAACACAGATAAAAAGAATTCTGTTTACTTACCTTTCCAAGGTAACATTCTATACGTGTCACAGGTAAAGAACATTTTGCTGTTACATTGTATTTACAATCTGTTTCATTCATGATCTCAATCGTTGGTTTCACTGTAAAATATGTCACAAATATTATTACCATCTGTGAGTACAGGCAACTTATAAAGTCTTCTTCATAATATGGTAGAAAATTTGTCTTTAGATTATGAGGTCAGAGCTGCACTTAATGGGGGGGGGGAAGCACTCCGTCGGTTACGACGACGAGGGTTCCAGTTGATCCGATCAACGGAACAGCCTGCTCGTGAAATTAACGTGTAAGTGGCTGAGCACTCCACAGACACGTGTACCCTTAACGTAGTTCTCGAGGATATTCAGCGTGACACAGAGAGTGACAAGGCCGGCCCTTTGAAATACAGGTACAACAGAAACAGGAAGTAAGAGTGAGAGAAAGTTGTGGTGAAAGAGTACAGCAGGGATCCCCACCATCCCTGCCGGAGCCTCGTGAAGGTTTAGGTGTTTTCGCTCAATAAACACTCACAACGCCCGGTCTGGGAATCGAAACCACGATCCTACGACCGCGAGTCCGCTGCCCTAACCACTGGGCCATTGTGCCTCCACTGCTGCACTTAAAATGATGACTGGAAAGAACCAAGATATTATTACAAGTAGTGTGGCACATGTAAATTCAATGACTTAACTTTCCACCATGATGATATGTGTTCCTTCCTTTATTTTAAAAATAATAATATCAATAATAATAAAAATCTTTTCTACAATAGGTGCAAGGCCTGAAGTTTGTGGGGAGGGGACTAGTCAATTACATCGACCCAAGTACTCAACTGGTATTTAATTTATTGACCCTGAAAAGATGAAAGGCAAAGTCAGTCTCAGCGGAATTTGAACTCAGAACGTAGTGATAGACAAAATATCACTAAGCACTTTGTCCACTGTGCTAACAATTTTGCTAGCTCAATAATGATAATAATAATAGTTATTTTTACTCTAGGTACAAGGCCTTGAAAATTTTGGTGGAAGGGGCTAGTCGATTACATCGACCCCAGTGTGTAACTGGTACTTATTTTATTGACCCTGAAAGGATGAAAGGCAAAGTCACCTTGGCAGAATTTGAACTCAGAACAAAGTGATAGGCAAAATACCACTAAGCATTTTGTCCAGTGTTCTAACAATTCTGCTAGCTCACTACCTTATCAATGATAATAATAATAATAATAATAATAATAATAATAATAATAATAATAATAATAATAATAATAACTGATTGAAAGTGTTATCATGTACATTGTTTTGTCTTGGTATAAAAGATGGGCTACAGCAAATATTCTGCTCAATACCACAGATTTGCTTGTCAGTTGTTTGACCTTAACCAGTTGAGCATGTCCCTTAGTGGCTGACGATATGTGCATCTCTGATCACGAGCAGAAGTAGTGGGAGAGCATCATAGCTATGTGTTGAGAGGGATTCTTTGGGGTTTGAATAATTCACCTCTGGAAACATGGGTGGTTCTTTGAACATTCTTAAACAACCCTTATTCAGGGACATTTTGAGTGGGATGGGCTACTCAACCTGAAGAAAATTCTAACTGGGCCCCACCTGCAAGGTCATGCGCTGTTTATCTTGATATGAGATCACCATGTCGCGCACATATGGTTGGGATGCATGTGCTTGGTGTACCCTTATCAGAAGGGTAGTCATGATGGGTATATTGGGCTTCGTATATTTTACCCCAGTGTCACTTTGATGGCATGAACTGCTCTCTCACTCAATAATAATAATAATAATAATAATAATAATAATGATGATAATGATAATAATAATAATAATAATAATACTAATAATAATAATAATAATAAATGCCCTGATGTAGTACCAGGCAGTGGCTCTCATGGCTTCTGATCTTAACTGATTGGAAGTGTTATCATGTACATTGTTTTGTCTTGGTATAAAAGATGGGCTACAGCAAATATTCTGCTCAATACCACAGATTTGCTTGTCAGTTGTTTGACCTTAACCAGTTGAGCATGTCCCTTGGTGGATGACGATATGTGCATCTCTGATCACGAGTAGAAGTAGTGGGGGAGCATCATAGCCATGTGTTGAGAGGGATTCTTTGGGGTTTGAATAATTCACCTCTGGAAACATGGGTGGTTCTTTCAACATCCTTAAACAACCCTTATTCAGGGACCTTTTGAGCGGGATGGGCTACTCAACCTGAAGAAAATTCTAACTGGGCCCAACCTGCAAGGTCATGTGCTGTTTATCTTGACATGAGATCACCATGTCGCGCACATATAGTTGTGATGCATGTGCCTAGTGTACCCTTATCAGACGGGTAGTCATGATGGGTATATTGGTCTTCGTATATTTTACCCCAGTGTCACTTTGATGGCATGAACTGCTCTCTCACTCAATGATGATGATGATGATGATGATGATGATGGTGGTGGTGGTGGTGGTGGTGGTGGTGGTGGTGGTGGTGGTGGTGATGATGATGATGATGATGATGATGATACTATATAGGACCGAGGTAACTCATCCAGAAGTTATACACAAATAAATAAATAAAAGAGTGCCATATCTTGTGAAATTGGTTGAACAATATTTCTGCACACTAGATGATGGGCATCATATCAAACAGCATCTGTAAGTACTTAGATGAGAGTGAGCTACTACCAGTGAAATAAAAAGGGTGTAGATGTAAGAGCAGAGGAACGAAGGATCAATTACTAATTGATAAGATTATCCTGGCAGATTGCAAGAAGGGACACAAAAATTTGGCGATGGCATGGGTGGACTACAGGAAAGCATATGACACGGTCCTACACCCATGGATTATTGAATGCCTTAAACTACTTAAGGTTTCACACAATATCCTGAAGGTAATACAAAACTCAATGACAATGTGGTGAACTGAACTCACAGCATGGGGAGATAAGCTGGGAGAGGTAAATATTAAAAGAGGACTCTTTCAAGGAGACAGTATGTCACCTCTCCTATTTGTTGGTTGTATACTGCCACTAAGAAGCATTTTAAGAAAGATGTGTGTGGTGTACATGCTAGGCAGGGTGAAAGTAAACAACATGTGGTTTATAGATGACCTAAAGATATTCACTAAGACTGAGAAAGAAATTGGGAGTTTGATGGCAACTTGTGCAGATGATTAGCAAAAATATTGGCATGGAATTTGGGATCGAGAAATGTGGTGTAATGATTCTCAAACGGGAGAAAATCAGTAAAAGCTATGGGATCAAGCTGGGAAGTGGTGTAACTATAAAGGAAGTCGGAGAGGAAGGATATAAGTACCTGGGTATCATTGAAAGAGAGAAGATGAATGAACACAAGATGAAAGAAATGTACAGGAAAGAGTATTTGAAGAGAACTCGGCTTGTGCTCCAGTTGAAGCTAAATGGCCGCTATAAGATTAGAGCAATTTACATGTGGGCAGTTGCTTTGATGAGATATGGAGCAGGAATCGTATCATGGAAGAAACATGAATTACAAGAGAGAGAACATGTAAATTAATGACAATGATGACAATAAACAAAGAACTACACCCCAAGAGTGATGTGTCAAGATTGTATATAAAGGAGAGAGGGAGGATAGGGATTAGTGTATTGTGAAGGTTGTGTAAGGGAAGAGGAGAATAGCCTGGATTGGTTTGTTAAGGGATGTAAAGAAGAAATGATTGAATCAGTGAAAATGTAGGGAACCTTAAAAGTGAACAAAGCCATAGATCCAGCACAAGTTAAGAAAGACCAGAAAGAGAGAGAGCAGGGGAAGAAAATTTGGTAGGACAAGAAAAGGCACAGTCAATACTTGAAGAATAAGGAAGAGACTGATTTGAATAGAACCTAGCAATGGCTGCAGAAAGGAGACTTAAAAGGGGCCACTGAAGCATTTGTGTGCAGCACTCAAGAACAAGCTCTCAAAACAAACTACTTCAAATATCACATTGATAAAAGCACTGACTCGCCACGGTGTAGGATGTGCTCTGAAGGGAGAACATATAAGCCATATTGTTAGTGAGTGTTGTAAGCTTGCACAGTGTGAATTATAAAAGGCGTCATGACAATGTGGCCAGATATGTCCACTGGCTGTTGCGCAGTAAAGCAAACCTTGAGAGAGCTGAACAATGGTATGAAACACAAGCCAGAGGGAGTAATGGAAAATAAACATTACAAAACACAGTGGGATTTTAACATGCAGTGCGACCAAGTCATAGAGGTGAGACAACCAGATATCATGCTCATCCCTAAAGATAAAAAAGAAGTAACGATAATAGATGTTGCAATACCAGGTGATTCGAGGGTGAAATGTATGGAATCAGAAAAGACTGAAATACCAGCTACTGCAGGACGAATTAGGTGAGTTATGGGGCATAAGGAAAGTAATGGTGATACTGGTGGTAATTGGGGCATTAAGAGCAGTTTCCAAGGGCTTTGAAAAACATATTAAGAATATTGGAGCTGCTGTCAGGCTCGAGATGATCCAGAAGACAGCATTGTTGGGTACAGCTCGTATTCTAAAGAGAATATTGTCTCTTTCAGTTACAGGAAATCCTGATCTTCAATTCTTTTGCCAAAAATGCAATTACCATCAGATATACCATTGGTTCTTGTGCAGTTTTCTAGTATTTGGTCCATTTTTTGCTGAAAAATGTCCTGAAACACCTTGCACAAAAATGGATACCTTAAATATCTGTACTGTCCAAACAGTGTATTGAAACATGTAGAAAGACATGATTCTCTATCAAAATGTATTGTCCACTACCCATATTCTGCATCTAATTTTGTGAAATATTTGGTACCTGCTAGTTTGTTGGAAACTTCCTCAAGGGTTGGGACTTTGTGATAAGTTCTTTTAATGCATTTATTCAATGGTTTTGGATCTAAACATATCTATAACTCACCATTTTTTCCTGCTACATGTGATTGCATTCACCCAGTCTATTGGTTCGTTTACTTTTGTGATCACACAAATACCATCCATTTCATTTAATTCTTTTTTTTTAATTCATCTTTCAAGTGCACTGAATATTTTCTTGGAGGTTGTACCACTAGTGTTATATTTTCAACAATGTGTATTTTTTGATTCTCTTGGAAAATTCCCAATGCCTTTAAATACTTCAAGATTCTCACTTGCAAAGTCTTCTATGCTTCACAGTTGTTTTCTTATATCTGATGGTGTTATACTATAGCTGATTTGCACCAAGCCCAACTTTCTACAAAGTTTTAGGCCTAATGTTGTTACATCATTGTCACACATAAAAAAATTGGGCTTGTATGGTGCTGGAATTTTTGTGCTTTATGCTAAGGACTACCAAACTATATTATGGTATCCTGGTGCCATTCATTGCCCATAAAGTAGTATGTTACCTACTGAGACTTGTTGGTTTTCGAGTATTTTTATCAATCTTTTGGGGATACATCTGCTTTTATAGCCTTAGTGGTAGTACACTTCCATTGACCCTAGTGTGTATTTTCATTATTTTTTATTTTCTTACATATAGGCGCAGGAGTGGCTGTGTGGTAAGTAGCTTGCTAACCAACCACATGGTTCCGGGTTCAGTCCCACTGCATGGCATCTTGGGCAAGTGTCTTCTGCTATAGCCCTGGGCCGACCAATGCCTTGTGAGTGGATTTGGTAGACGGAAACTGAAAGGAGCTTGTCGTATATATGTATATATATATATAAGTGTGTGTGTATATGTTTGTGTGTCTGTGTTTGTCCCCCTAGCTTTGCTTGACAACCGATGCTGGTGTGTTTAAATCCCCATCACTTAGCGGTTCGGCAAAAAGAGGCCGATAGAATAAGTACTGGGCTTACAAAGAATAAGTCCCGGGGGTCGATTTGCTCGACTCCAGCATGGCCGCAGTCAAATGACTGAAACAAGTAAAAGAGTAAAAGAGTATAGGAGTCTTTACAATCAATGATACCAAATATTTCCCTCCTCTCAGTTACTGAGACTTTTGTCTTCTTTATTTTCTATAGTGTATAAATAAAAGTCGTTAGGTGTTCGCTTGTATGTGCAAAGCTGTAGATATGTAAGTTCCTTAGCTTATTTTGAGGGAAATTCAAATTACTCACAGAAAACAGTAGATCTTCCAGTTTTTCCGTTGTCACGCTGGGTTGGTCAGAGCAGCGAAAAACACGTCCAGCTTCTATCACGTCCAGCCGCCTTCTCTTCTTCTTCTTCTTATTATTATTATTATTACTATTATTATTATTATTATTATTATCATTATATTATTATTATTATTATCATTATTATTATTATTATCATTATTATATTATTATTATTATTATTATTATTATTATTATTACTATTATTATTACTATTGAGTGAGCGAGCAGAGCATGCCATCAAAGTGACACTGGGGTAAAATATACGAAGCCCAGTATACCCATCATGACTACCCGTCTGATAAGGGTACACCAGGCACATGCATCACAACCATATGTGCACGACATGGTGATCTCATATCAAGATAAACAGCACATGACCTTGTAGATGGAGCCCAGTTAGAATTTTCTTCAGATCGAGTAGCCCATCCCGCTCAAAAGGTCCCTGAATAAGGGTTGTTTAAGGACGTTGAACGAAACACCCATGTTTCCAGAGGTGAATTATTCAAACCCCAAAGAATCCTTCTCAACACATGGCTATGATGCTCCCCCACTACTTCTGCTCGTGATCAGAGATGCACATATCGTCAGCCACTAAGGGACATGCTCAACTGGTTAAGGTCAAACAACTGACAAGCAAATCTGTGGTATTGAGCAGAATATTTGCTGTAGCCCATCTTTTATACCAAGACAAAACAATGTACATGATAACACTTCCAATCAGTTAAGATCAGAAGCCATGAGAGCCACTGCCTGGTACTGCATCAGGGCATTTATTATTACTATTATTATTATTATTATTATTATTATTATTATTATTATTATTATTATTATTATTATTACTATTATTATTATTATTCAGTAGTTTTATTTTTATATCGTGCTTTCACTTCACTACCGAGCGCAGCTCTGTGTGCCTTGGGTAGGTGCTGTGATTTGTTGTGATGCTCTGATGGTTATTGTATGGAAAGTGTTCTGTGTAGGATGTGTGCAGTGCCTAGTAGTGCAATTTTCTGTATGTTATATGTGTTTGTAAGTCCTGGTGTTTTTGTTATGTATTTGTCTGAATATTTTTTTATCATGCCTAATGCACCTACTAAGATAGGAATTGTTTCTGTTTTCAGATTCCACATTCTGGTTACCTCTATTTCCAGGTCTTTGTATTTTGAGAGTTTCTCCATTTCTTTTAGAGACACGTTGTCATCTGCCGGTATTGATACATCAATTAGAAAGCATTTTTTTTCTTCATGATCTCTGACAACTATATCTGGCCTGTTGGCCTTAATTTCTCTATCTGTGTGTATCGGCATATCCCAGAGTATGGTTGCTTTCTCGTTTTCTGTGACCTTTTCTGGTGTGTGCCTATACCATCTTTTTTCTGCTGTTATTCCATAATGTTGGCATAGCTTCCAATGTATGTAGGTTCCAACTCTGTCATGTCTGTGAATATATTCCTTCTTAGCCAGGACTGGGCAGCTAGAGATAATATAATTTATTGTTTCTTGTCCATCTCCACATATTCTGCAGTTACTTGTTATATTTCTTTTCATTACATGTTTTTGGTAATTTCTGGTGGGGAGACTTTGGTCTTGTGCTGCAATTAAAAATCCCTCTGTTTCTGCTTTGAGTCCTGAGCTTCTCAACCATTGCTGGGATTTTTCTTTGTCTATTTCTTTTGCGTTTAGTTTTGTCCAGTATTTGCCATGAAGGGGCTTTTCTTGCCATCGTTTTATCATGGTTCGTTGCTGTTCTATTTTTAGTTTGGATTTCATTTGTTTTATAGCTTTTGTTGTTTCTTCTTCTTCTTCTTCATATTTATTAGGTGGTATGATTTCTTGTTTGTATTTGTCAGCTTCCTTAAATACTGAGAACAGTTTTTTGTTTTGCTCGTGTTTTGCCGCTATTTGTATCAGTTTTCCTTCCTTCTGAAGTAGATATTTTTGCAGTCCTATGGTGGTTATTTTATAGTAGTTTTCCAGTTGTATAAGGCCTCTACCACCTTCTATACATTGTATATATAGTCTTCCTATGTCAGATTTTGGGTGATGCATCCTAGATCCTGTCATTATTTTTCTTGTTTTCCTATCTATTTTGGTCAGTTCATTTCGTGTCCAGTTAAGGATATTGTAGCTGTAACTTATAACTGGGACAGCTAAAGTGTTAATACCTATTATCTTGTTTTTAGCATTGAGCTCTGTTTTTAGTATTGATCTAACTCATCTATAATATTCTTTTTTTATTTTCTCTTTCATTTGTGTGTGTTGTGTCTTATCTAGTTCATGGATTCCTAAGTATTTGTAAGTTTGGCTTTGGTCTAATTCTTTTATTTCATTGGTTTTATCTAGTGTGATGTTGCTACTCTTACTAGTTTTCCTCTTTTCATGGTTACTTTGGCGCATTTTTCTAATCCAAATTTCATATCTATTTCTTTGGTAAATCCATGAACTGTCTTTAATAGTGTTTCCAGCTGTTTGTCATTTGCAGCGTATATAAAAGGTGGCTGATCATTTTGCCATAACATTTATATCCGCATCCAGTTCTATTTAGTATATCAGATAGAGGTGATAGTGCCAAGCAGAAAAGGAGTGGAGAGAGCGTGTCTCCCTGGAATATTCCTCTTCTAATGGGGATGTCTTTGGTTTTCATGAGTCTCTCTTTTGTTTGGAGGTGTAGGACTGTTTGCCATTTATTCATAGAGTGCTCTATGAATTTTATGATTGTTGGTGCTACTTTGTTAATGGCTAGTGTTTCGAGGATCCATGTGTGGGGGATGCTAACAAACGCCTTTTTGTAGTCAATCCAGGCCATACTGAGGCCTTTCTTCTTTCTGTGGCTGTCTTCAGTTATGGCTTTATTAATCATTAGTTGATCTTTACAGCCATATGAGCCTTTGCGGCATCCTTTCTGCTCTTCTGGGAACAGTTTGTTTTCGTCCAGGTGCTTGTTCAACCTTTGCGATATCACTGCAGTAAATGCCTTGAACATTTGCTGTCTCATTTGATTTGGGAATTAAGATGGTTTTCCCCTTCGTGAGCCATTCAGGCATTGGCTCTGGCTCTGCTAGTATGTTGTTAAAGTTTTCAGCCAGCTTTTTGTGCATTCCTGTTAGATATTTCAACCAGAAGTTGGGGATCTTGTCATGCCCAGGTGCCTTCCAGTTACTTAGTCTTTGCAGTGCCTGGGTGACCTCTTCAGTTGTTATGGGGGTCCAAAGTTGTTCAGATGCCGAGTTTGTTATTTTGATACTCCTTATTAATATTATTATTATTATTATTATTATTATTATTATTATTATTATTATTATTACTATTATTATTATTATTATTACTATTATTATTATTATTATTATTACTATTATTATTATTATTATTATTATTATATTATTTATTATTACTATTATTATTATTATCATTATTATTATTATTACTATTATTATTATTATTACTACTATTATTATTATTATTATTATTATTACTATTACTATTATTATTATTATATATTATTACTATTATTATTATTATTATTACTATTATTATTATTATTATTATTTTTACTATTATTATTATATTATTATTATTATTATTATTATTATTATTATTACTATTATTATTATTATTTTTATTACTATTATTATTATTATTATTATTATTATTACTATTATTATTATTATTATTATTACTATTATTATTACTACTACTATTATTATTATTTATTATTATTATTATTATTATTATTATTATTATTATTATTATTGTGTGCTTATTAATTTTTTACCTTATATTTAATACATACAAATGAATATTAGTTCTTACACTAACACAACTCCATTTTACATAGCTCTTTAAGCATTTCCACCCCTTAATACATGTTTACATTACATTCCAGCAGCCATCTATATACTACATACTCTAGTTTAACTTCATCCTCACATAAAAATCTTTTTTAAATATACACAACACCTAGTATTGTTTATAACTGTCAGGTCATATCCTAATTCAAACATAACTATGCTTTTCCATTGGACATCTCTATTAAACTTCCTTTACACACATGACTTATTTGGAGTTAGTGGAGGCGCAATGGCTCAGTGGTTAGGGCAGCGGACTCGCGGTCGTAGGATCGCGGTTTCGATTCCCAGACCGGGCGTTGTGAGTGTTTATTGAGCGAAAACACCTAAAGCTTCACGAGGCTCCGACAGGGATGGTGGTGATCCCTGCTGTACTCTTTCACCACAACTTTCTCTCACTCTTACTTCCTGTTTCTATCGTACCTGTATTTCAAAGGGCCGGCCTTGTCACTCTCTGTGTCATGCTGAATATCCCCGAGAACTACGTTAAGGGTACACATGTCTGTGGAGTGCTCAGCCATTTACACGTTAATTTCACGAGCAGGCTGTTCCGTTGATTCAGATCAACCAGAACCCTCCTTGTCGTAACCGACAGAGTGCTTCCATCCACTACTGGTGGTAGTTCATCAAACTCCACCATGAATCCGGTGGTTCAACATTACACATTTCCTTCAACTTGCTATATTTTTCTTTGTTGATTAAAATCGCTTTCACAGTATCACCGTACATCTCCTTGGGCAACTTAACCCTTATAACGGATTTTAGTTTCGTTACCATTTTTTCCGTATTTACGATTTTAGCATTCTCTTTTACTCTTTTACTTGTTTCAGTCATTTGACTGCGGCCATGCTGGAGCACCGCCTTTAGTCGAGCAAATCGACCCCGGGACTTAATTTCACGAGCAGGCTGTTCCGTTGATCGGATCAACAGGAACCCTCGTCGTCGTAACCGACGGAGTGCTTCCAAGTCCAATTTGGAGTTAGAATCCCTTATCTCCTTTATCTTCTATAGAGGGAACGTCTCTTGAAATCAAGAGGACAGATCCTGATGTCTACAACTCTTTCCTGCAATCAGACCTAGACACAATGCAGCAATGGATCACAGACTGGCAACTGAAACTGGCTGTGGACAAGTGTACCACCATGCATTTTGGGAGAAAAAACCCTGCGTTCACTTACTCCCTCCACAACACTGATATCAAGAAATCCTCTTGCGAGCGTGACCTAGGCATCACTGTCAGCAGTGATTTGCGTTGGTCAAAGCATATCTCTAAGATTGTCAGGAAGGCCGAGGGTGTCTTGGCATCACTCAGCAGGTCTTTTGTTAGCCGCTCTCCAGCCATCTATTTAAAACTGTATACAGCTATGGTACGACCACACTTGGAATTCGCATCATCAGTTTGGAACCCCTATCTTGCACAGAACATTGACCTCCTGGAATCTGTCCAGAGACGTGCAACCAAACGCATACCCTCCATCAGACACCTACCATATTCTGAGCGCCTTGTTTCCCTGGGCATGGATTCACTGAAGCTCCGGCGTTTGGCGACGGACTTGGTAAACACCCACAAAGTTATCAACCACCTCACCAACAACAACACTGAACACCTTTTTGATCTCCATGGTCTAACACACGTGGACATGCCTACAAAGTCAGAAAACAATACAGCTCCCATGACTTTCAGAAACATTTTTTCACGCTCAGAGTTGCTGAAGCATGGAATAAACTGCCTGCGTCAGTTGTTGACTGCCATGACACTGCATCTTTTAAGGCCCTCATGCTTTCCGAAATCCGCCGAAACTACACCTGATTATATATACACTTTAGATGAGTTGTAGTGCACCTGAGCACTGTACACAATTATTATTATTATTATTATTTAAAATCTTTTTCACTTATATTTTCAAATTATCATTAGTTGCCTTAGTTTTTGTTTATACCTAACAGGACTCACACTCATTATTATGAGGCTTGTATTTCACATAAGGATAAATATGAATGTCCAAGATCATTCTCTGCTATTCCCTTCATTAAGTCATTTGTAATAATTTTTTGTTTATACTTCTTGCACTGAGGAGAAAAATGATATATAATTAATTTAATTAAATTAAATTAATTTAATATTTCTTATTCAACTATGAATTTGCATGATTGTAATATCGTTGTTTGAAATGATTGTATACATGAATTAAAATTCTCTTAAATTTCAACATTTCTCTTCTCTATTTTTAACAAATTTGTTGAGTTTTATGGGATACCTTTCCATAAATTCACATAACACATGATATATATATATCTGAAACTGGAAAAATCCATAAATTCACATAACACATGATATATATATAGCTGAAACTGGAAAAATCAAATCAAAATCAAATCATATATATATATATATATATATATACAGGGTGTCCCAAAAAGATGTATACACATAGTTGTTCGGCAAAAGAGAGCAATAGAATAAGTACTAGGCTTACAAAGAATAACAAATTTACAATTATTTAAGGTGTGTATACATTTTTTTGGGACACCCTGTATATATATACACACACACACACACACACACATACACACACATACCTATGCGTGTGTGTTATTAAAGGGACAGAATCCAATGTTATATTTTGTTACACTAAGGCAGCAGTGCTTCCACTTTTTGCTTTTGATATTTTTTTTATTCCAATTCTTCCTTTAAAAATAAAATACCAGAAAATATCAATAGTTTGTATAGCATTTATTATAGGGATGAAATAACGGTTAAACTAACTAGACCATTTGGTTAACTATCCCACAAGAGATATTACAAGGAAAAGAAATCACTTGTACAAAAAAGAACTTTGAAATAGTGAAGTCAAAATCTTTGATTTTGATTTAATATTATAATTAGCTCTCTTTTATAAAAAATTTGCAAAGCAAATTCATAAACATTATAAAACATTTGTTTGATAATTATTGTGTGGTAAGTAGCTTGCTTACCAACCACATGGTTCCGGGTTCAGTCCCACAGTGTGGCACCTTGGGCAAGTGTCTTCTACTTGGGCCAACAAAAGCCTTGTGAGTAGATTTGGTAGATGGAAACTGAAAGAAGCCTGTCCTATATATATATGTATATATATATATATGTGTGTGTGTGTGTGTGTGTGTGTGTGTGTGTGTTTGTCCCCCCAACATTGCTTGACAACCAATGCTGGTGTGTTTACGTCCCCGTAATTTAGTGGTTCGGCAAAAGAGACTGATAGAATGAGTACAAGACTTACAAAGAATAAGTCCTGGGGTCGATTTGCTCTGCTAAAGGCGGTGCTCCAGCATGGCCACAGTCAATGACTGAAACAAGTAAAAGAGTAAAAGAATAGAAATATTTTCCTTACCTTTTATGTCAAGTTTAAGGTGTGCAACTCGTAAATCATCATCGTTAAAAGACCACTTTGAGAATTCCCAAGATACGTTTTTGATTGTAAGAGTTGAAATATTACCATCCTGAGTAACTGTATAAGCCCCAGTGGCGCATGTCCTATCACATTCATATTTATAATTATTGTATTTCCAAACTGCAGGTCTTTTCAGATTTGGAATTTCTTCTGTCTGAAGAACAAGGCTTTCTCCTAACCAAGCTGTTTCTGAAATAAATAAATCAACTATATTGATTTTAAGTTTTTTTTTATTAGCTTTATTATTTTTATTATGGAAATTAAAAGTCAAAATGTAATTAGGTTCCTGATTAGATTTGAAATAGACAATCAAAACTAAAGAGAAGGCTAACTACACAAAATGTAAAATGACAAAATAAGTCATAAAGAAATTAAACTAAAACTAAGGAGACTTAATTGAATTAGACCTAACTTAATGAGATATGACTTAATAGAGAATAACCTAATAAAATATAATCCAAGGGCCTCACAGAGGAAATGACGATGACTGAGACCTCTGAGATATGCTGTGACTGTGAAGACCCGAGAAACGAAGTGAGTTTATGGCTCGCAGGACGACCTGCTGTGCTAACCTTGGATCGTAGAGTGACCCGCTGTTCTTGAGGAGACCTATTGAGTCAAGTACATCAACACCAACATGAAAATGAAAATCAAATGGAAATTGTAGTTAAGCTACCCATGCCAGTGACATGTAAAAAGCACCGTCCGAATGTGGCTGATGCCAGTGCGGCCTGACTGGCGTCCGTGTCGGTGACACATAAAAAGCACCAACCGATTGTGGCCGTTTGCCAGCCTCCCCTGGCCCCTGTGCCAGTGGCATGTAAAAAGCACCCATTACACTCATGGAGGAGTTGGCGTTAGGAAGGGCATCCAACTGTAGAAACACTGCCAGATCAGACTGGAGCCTGGTGCAGCCTCCTGGCTTCCCAGACCCCGGTCGAACCGTCCAACTCATGCTAGCATGGAAAACGGATGGACAGATGGATGGACGGACGATGACGATGACGACGATGATGTAATAATATTTAAGTTAAAGAGACAAACTAATGAATCTTAATCTAATGACAAAACCCAATCAGACAAGAATTAATGAAACCTAAACTGATGCAACACTAATTAGACAAACCACAGAAACATATTTAATGACACATAACATATTGAGCTTCAGCTTAAACTAACGAGGCATAGCTTAATTAGACATAATTCAATGAGGCATAAAGTAATGGAACATAATGACAGTAACTAATGTGAAAAAAACGATAAGATAAATTAATGTGACCTTATCTGACCTCCGTCGAGATGTCCCTGTGATTCTCAGGGTATCCTAGCAGAGTCACATTGAGACAGTAAAGTGAGGTTCCAGACTCAATGTAGTACATCATTCCAAATCATCAATGGTGGGTAACAAAGAAGATGTGAAATTAACTCCCACAATGCCTCAGAAGGCAGAAGAAGGCTCCAGTAGATTTTTATATTCTAATCATCTTGAATCATCTTACCATTAGAGACTATTAAAGATCCGTGAAGGCACGTGGCTTAGTGGTTAGGGCATTCGGCTCATGATTGTAAGGTCATGAGTTCGATTCCAAGTGGCGCGTTGTGTCCTTGAGCAAGACACTTTATTTCATGTTGCTCCAGTCCACTCAGCTGGCAAAAATGAGTTGTACCTGTATTTCAAAGGGCCGGCCTTGTCACACTGTGTGTCACCCTGAATCTCCCTGAGAACTACGTTAAGGGTACACGTGTCTGTGGAGTGCTCAGCCACTTGCACGTTAATTTCACAAGCAGGCTGTTCTGTTGATCGTATCAGCTGGGACCCTCGTCATCGTAACCGACGGAGTGCTCCTTTTTTAAAGATCTATAAAAGACTGCTCGCATATTAAACCAATTAAAGGCATCTTCCAACACCAATAGAGTCTTGAACATGTATTTATAAATCTTGTTGCAATCAACTTCAAGTGACAGATGAAGGACAGTGAATCTGTAAGCTTATAGTTTAAGAACCACAAACGAATGGTAGATGTTTTATTCAATTGCTGAACTCTTGCATCAAAGCAGGAGAGTCCTTTAGCAGACTTTTTTAGGATCCATTCTCCTTGCCCTGCATTGGAAGGGGGCTAGAGGTGTCCTAAACATAGTCCATTTTGCGTATCTACTTTGGATTACCACATCTAGAAGAACTCACCAACCTTGAAGCTGAAACATAAACATTAAATTCAGAACCTGAAACAGCAGACATTAATGGAAATGAATGACTCCAACATAAGAAGAACCATTGTAGAAAGAATGTCCCCCTAAGGAATCATGAATATATGGAGTGAGATTTTCTATTCAGGTCAGCCTTGTTCCATAAACAGTTGACTTCATCATTTCTAACATTCTGAAGAAGGACAAGATTATCTTGACGATTTTGAAGTGAGGTTTTTAAAGAGGAGAGAATAGAATCTTTTGAAGGGAATGATCAGAAAATACAGTGCTGGAAATGTCAACTTCAATGACAACCTTCTTCTAATGAAATGTGCCAAACACAGTCATGTCATAACTAACACTCTTTTTCAACACAAGTATCCCTACACGATTTCTGGCAACATCTGAGTTCTAAAAACTGGTCTTTGATCATCTACATTATTGTCTGGTCTTGAAATCATGAAGATATGCTCCTTAAAAAAAAAAGAGAAAAGAAAAAAAATTAAAAGTTGCTGATGGTGCTAACAACTGAGGGACTGATTGACTCATCAGTGTCTCATCCTCTGTAAAACTGAAATTGAAATTAAATTTAAAAAATGAAAAAATAGCATCAATAAACATGATGAAAAGCTTAGAATTCCATTGTAGAAATGAACAAAAATTTCCCACCAAATATCCGACATCAGTTGAAAAATATTGTGGTATGTTGAAGAATGTCATCACTTCAACATGTAAACAGACTTTTGACATAAAAAAAAGTCTAATTTGCTGCTGAAAGTTTAAAAGAACAATAAAATCTAAGATACGTGTAAATCATATTCTCTCAATATACTAGTTCTCTGTTGTGTATGTACACTCACATTGCACATCAAGCAGAGCATACTAACTTTATTCCTCCCTAGTCTTTGCATGTCCTCTGCATTCAGGACCCACATCTCATTACTGTTAGTACACATGCGGTAGGCGCAGGAGTGGCTGTGTGGTAAGTAGCTTGCTAACCAACCACATGGTTCCAGGTTCAGTCCCACTGCGTGGCATCTTGGGCAAGTGTCTTCTGCTATAGCCCCGGGCCGACCAATGCCTTGTGAGTGGATTTGGTAGACGGAAACTGAAAGAAGCCTGTCGTATATATGTATATATATATATATATATATATATATATATATACGCGTGTGTGTGTTTGTGTGTCTGTGTTTGTCCCCCTGGCATTGCTTGACAACCGATGCTGGTGTGTTTACGTCCCCGTCACTTAGCGGTTCGGCAAAAGAGATCGATAGAATAAGTACTGGACTTACAAAGAATAAGTCCCGGGGTTGATTTGCTCGACTAAAGGCGGTGCTCCAGCATGGCCGCAGTCAAATGACTGAAACAAGTAAAAAGAGAAAAAGAGAAAAATGCGCCATACATTTCTTTCACTTGCAAAGAGAGAGAGAGAGAAAGAGAGAGAGAGAGAGAGAGAGAGAGAGAGAGAGTGATACATAATAGACTTACACACAGTTTCCATGCACCAAATTCACTTACAAGGCATTGGTTGACCAGGAGCTAATAATAGAAAACACTTGCCTGAGGTGCTACTGAGTGGAATTGAACCTAAAACAACATGCTTGCAAAGTGAATTTATCACACAGCCATGCCTGTATAACATAGGTGTGTGTATGTGTGTTCATTGTAAACAGTTTTCTTCCTTAGAAATCACTTTACTATTGTCAGCTTAACATTTCAAAGTCATGGTATGTGCTACTATAATCAATATCCTAACTACAATCATTTTTACAACTCAACCGATCATGGACGATGCCGGACCCCCCTGGCACCTGTGCAGGTGGCACGTAAAAAGCACCCACTACATTCGTGGAGTGGTTGGCGTTAGGAAGGGCATCCAGCTGTAGAAACTCTACCAGATCAGACTGGAGCCTGGTGCAGCCCCTGGCTTCCCAGACCCCGGTCGAACCGTCCAACCCGTGCTAGCGCGGAAAACGGACGTTAAACGATGATGATGATGATGATGATTATCCTAATCCCAGTTACCATTATTACATTTTGTGCCAATTAGAAAGAGAAACAAAAATAAGAAACAAATATGTCACTGACTAAAGACTATTAGCTACAAAAAGAAAATAGAAAACAGAACTGAAAAGATTAGTGTCTTGATTTAACCCTTTAGCATTTAAACCGGCCATATCTGGCTAAAAGTATTCTGCCTGTTTTATGTTCAAACTAGCCCTATCTGGTCTCTCACACCAACCCTACAATGTCGTTTTAAAAATTAACAGCTACCACATCAAAATCTCATAGCTACAAGATAATGCATGATTAGTTCAAAGCAATGTGGATAAATAAGTATTAATTTTGGCAGAATAATGTGAACACTAAAGGGTTAAAATAAGAAAAAGCTTAATAATACAATTACCATTTTGAATAATTTTAAAGCTGTTACTTCCACTTGTTGAATCTGTAAAAAATGGAAAATGGAAATACATTTTTGACTTCAGATTTTACATGTAATAAACTGTATTGCTATTATTGATACAGTAATGAAATATTTAACTGTAGATACAGTTATACATTATGTATAGAGGTAATGAGGTTAAGACACAGAATCACTGAAAGCAAGGGTTTAAGTTCAAACATTACTACATCTATTGTTGAATAGAAAACCATTTAAGATTAACCCTTTTGTTACTGCATTTATTTTGAGATGCTCTGGGTTTTTTTCAATTATTCTAAATATAAAAAGAATTTAGTAAAATAACTTAGTTATCATTAAACTAGTGTTAGGAACATAACTAGTGACTAAGGCTTGGTGGAATATTCTAATTCAAAACTTATGGAAACAAGACATTTTACCACAGAGCCAGAGCCGGTTTTGGCCGGGTTAATTATTTTTTTTTTTTTATATATATATATATAAGTCAAGGAAGATGGGCAGTGTGCATGAGATTGCTGCCTAGTTTCAACATCTGCAGGAAAAAAAAAACAAAAGAAAAAGGCGCAGGAGTGGCTGTGTGGTAAGTAGCTTGCTAACCAACTACATGGTTCCGGGTTCAGTCCCACTGCGTGGCATCTTGGGCAAGTGTCTTTTGCTATAGCCTGGGTCGACCAATGCCTTGTGAGTGGATTAGGTAGATGGAAACTGAAAGAAGCCTGTCGTATATACGTATATATATATATATATGTGTGTGTGTGTTTGTGTGTGTGTGTGTTTGTATGTCTGTGTTTGTCCCCCTAGCATTGCTTGACAACTGATGCTGGTGTGTTTATGTCCCCGTAACTTAGCGGTTTGGCAAAAGAGACCGATAGAATAAGTACTGGGCTTACAAAGAATAAGTCCCGGGGTCGATTTGCTCGACTAAAGGCAGTGCTCCAGCATGGCCGCAGTGAAATGACTGAAACAAGTAAAAGAATAAAAGAATTAAAAAAAAAAGAATATGGGTTAGATCCAAATGTTTACTTGAAACAAAAGTGAAGCCTGTTAAAGGTAACCAAGGCCCAGTCACTAAGGGTTGCTTGTGAAGTCTACCATTCACAAAAAATGTATTGTATGAAGGTAACTGGCATTAAAAAAGAGAAAATAGAAATAGGATTAATGCATCAGAAATCTGAACAACAGCCATTTACATTTTAGCATACAATTGATGAGAAAAGAAAAACAAAAGCAATTCTAAAATTGCCTTCACACTGTCCCGTAACCAAGGAGATGTTTTGTATGGATCTCACTTGCTTAAGATTCTCTTAATCCTTTAATGTTCAGATTATTCTGTCAAATGTAATGCTTATTTATTCATATAGTTTTGAATTAATCATGCATTGACTCATAGCTTCAAGGTTTCAATGATGTGATTATTTATTTCTATGACATTGTAGGTTTGGTGTGAGAGAAAAGAGAATCTGTAGGACAAGTGACCATATCCCAGTATCTCTAGGGTAACAAACACCAATGATCCCTAGCTCCACCATATATCCGCAGTATCTCTAGGACAAGGGACACTGCTAACCCTTATTTCTACTATATTTCTAATAATAATTAGTAGAATTGGTATTAGTAGCCCCATTCTGCAGCAGATTTCTTTTTCCTCTTTCCCTTGTATGATAGAAAATTTTCCATCATTCATCATCATCATCATCATCGTTTAAAGTCCGTTTTCCACGCTAGCACGGGTTGGACGGTTCGACCGGGGTCTGGGAAGCCAGGGGCTGCTCCAGGCTCCAGTCTGATCTGGCAGAGTTTCTATGGCTGGATGCCCTTCCTAACGCCAATCACTCCGCGAGTGTAGTGGGTGCTTTTTATGTGCCACCTGCACAGGTGCCAGGGGGGGGTCCAGCATCGGCCACGATCGGTTGGAGCTTTTAACGTGCCAGCAGCACGGAAGCCGGCCAAGGCGGTGCTGGCAACGTTCTGATGGTGCTTTTTATGTGCCACCGGCACAGAAGCCAGTCGGGGCAGCGCTGGCATCGGCCACGTTCGGATGGTGCTTTTTATGTGCCACCGGCACAGAAGCCAGTCGGGGCGGAGCTGGCATTATACTTATGTAATAATCATGTTGATGTATTTATAAACATTAACTGTTATGTCCCGCATTATGATGATATATTTCGTCATCTCTGTGGAACCGGCCCGAACAGAATACCTTGCCGACTGTAATTCTTTTTATTTGTCACCCAGGCCATGACACAGAAGGGGCAGCACAAGGACAGACAGAACTCCACAGTGGGGACAAAAACCATAAAACGAATGAAAAATGGAAATAGGTACAATGAAATCGATGGTGTCGGAATGGCTGCATGCGCTCCACTCACATGCAGAACCATTTGACCGATCTTACTTTCAGTTTATAATCTTTTTCTTTCTCGGTGTTTTTTTTACTATTAGCATCGTTTTGTTTACTTATTTTCTTTTTCTCTTTTTGCTTTTTTTTTAAAAACAACAATTTACTCTCTTTTTTTAAGACCTTATGTATGGCTCTATTTCTCTTAGTTCTACTACTGGTGGGTGGAGGCGCAATGGCCCAGTGGTTAGGGCAGCGGACTCGCGGTCGTAGGATCGCGGTTTCGATTCCCAGACCGGGTGTTGTGAGTGTTTATTGAGCGAAAACACCTAAAGCTCCACGAGGCTCCGGCAGGGGATGGTGGTGATCCCTGCTGTAATCTTTCACCACAACTTTCTCTCACTCTTACTTCCTGTTTCTGTTGTACCTGTATTTCAAGGGGCCGGCCTTGTCACTCTCTGTGTCACGCTGAATATCCCTGAGAACTACGTTAAGGGTACACGTGTCTGTGGAGTGCTCAGCCACTTACACGTTAATTTCACGAGCAGGCTGTTCCGTTGATTCGGATCAACCGGAACCCTCGTCGTCGTAACCGACAGAGTGCTTCCATCCACTACTGGTGGTAGTTCATCAAACTCCACCACGAAACCCGGTGGTTCAACATTACACTTTTCCTTCAACTTGCTATATTTTTCTTTGTTGAGTATCCCTGTACATCTCCTTGGGCAACTAAACCCTTATAACGGATTTCAGTTTCATTACCATTTTTTCTGTATTTACAATTTTAGCATTTGTCACAAAATTCCAACTATGTTTTCTCCATCTTCTTGCTTGTTTACCATGTTCCACTCTTGGTGCCACTTCTTCCATTTCGGTAAGTGCCGCTGTTTCTTCTCATTGCTGTTCTACTTCATTGGTTAAAAAACTCTTCAAGTATGCTTGTTCCTATCTCCTCTTCCTCCTCCTCCATAACCTCCTTCTCAACCTCCTTTTCTACCTCTTTCTCGATCTCTTTTTCAACATTCTTTATGGATGGAAGCACTTATTCTTTGTAAGCCCAGTACTTATTCTATCGGTCTCTTTTGCCGAACCGCTAAGTGACGGGGACGTAAACACACCAGCATCGGTTGTCAAGGGGGGACAAACACAGACACACAAACATATACACACACACTTATATATATATACATATACCAGTGGTTACGGCAGCGGACTCGCGGTCGTAGGATCGCGGTTTCGATTCCCAGACCGGGCGTTGTGAGTGTTTATTGAGCGAAAACACCTAAAGCTCCACGCGGCTCCGGTAGGGGATGGTGGTGATCCCTGCTGTACCCTTTCACCACAACTTTCTCTCACTCTTACTTCCTGTTTCTGTTGTACCTGTATTTCAAAGGGCCGGCCTTGTCACTCTCTGTGTCACGCTGAATATCCCCGAGAACTACGTTAAGGGTACACGTGTCTGTGGAGTGCTCAGCCACTTACACGTTAATTTCACGAGCAGGCTGTTCTGTTGATTCGGATCAACCGGAACCCTCGTCGTCAGAACCGACGGAGTGCTTCCATTCCATTATGTCCTGTGACTGTGTGAGCTATGAATCCTCATCACCACTGTTATGTCCCGCATTATGATGACATATTTTGTCGTCCCTGTGGGATTGGCCCGAACAGTGTACCTCACTGATCGACATTACTAACTGTGTCAGTTCACTATCTATTAGTAGTGAACCAGCCCACTTTTCACCTGGGGGCGTCTGCCACAACATTAACACAAGGTAGAAGGGTGTAGTTAGTTTTTACTTTATTTTATATCCCAATTAATGAACAACAATGTTGGTTACAGACTTCCAATAAATCAATCACTGGTTCATTGCATCCCTGACAGTAAGAGTCACAAGAGTGTGTCTGTAACTAAGTGCAGAACAAATATCACAAGGGCTTAGCTTGAAAATTACTGATGCACACATGTGTACATCAGTTTTCTCAAGTGCTGATACACAAAGCATTAGATGCATATTTTTTTTGCATTTTGGCCCCTTGTAATGCAATACCATGGGTCAATAAGCATATAGTTTACCACTAAGCACTTCACAATCAACTGGCAAGCACTGGAAGTAGGCATTGAAATGGGATCACCATTTCTCAGTCCTCTTTGTGATAGCACATACTAACAAGTGCAAGAAGTTGTTTGAAAAAAAATGACGATCAGAGGACATCTAGGGCTACCACTATTGTATGGTTTTAAAGATGGCATTGACACCATATTGGGATGAAATAAAATCTCTCATGTGCTATTCTGACAATGCTGATTACACACGAAAATCAAAGAATAGTTGCAGTGTGTCAATAACGTGGGATCAGAAACTTCAATGAGTAGGAAGCAGGCAATTAAAAAGCCTTGGTTGTGTCTATGCAGTACTTCTAAATGATGTCAAGAGGAGTATTGATATTGAGGTCATGTTAAAATAAGGGTTTAACTGTCATTGACAACTGTAGTTTGGCAGGAAAGTTCAAGGTGTGGTGTTACCAACATTGCTTATTGCCAAGACTCTTATAGCTTCTCCAAGTCTATGAAATATCAACAAAAGTAGAAAGAAGGGAACAGTCTGTTAGCAGGTTGCTATGCGAGTGGGTTGGTCTTTTGCCAGATTTTACAGTTTGGCCGTACAGTGCTACTGAAAAAATTACTATATAGTGCTACTGTCACATTGCTAGTGAACATGTTTAAAGCAGTAAATGTTTGCTGTTATGTGATGTTATGAGATTCAGTGTGTTTTATAATTTGTGTAGACCAGCCAAATGTTCAGATTAGTAGAAAATAATGCATTAAGAAAGCTGTTGAAATAGCAGTGATCACCCAGGAAATGAAAGAGATAAGAAAATACATGGGTAGGGCTGGTATGAATATGAAAGAAAAGGAAATCTTAGAATAACAAATATCAAGGAGATTATTACAGGAAAATTAAAATTAGATTAGTCACAATAATCTAATTTCAACTAATCTAATTTTAATTTTCCTGTAACTACATCAATGCACCAAATTCGAAATCAATTCGGACAAAATTGAAGGGATTGAATAAAGATCATCATAGATTTTGTCCATTTCTTTATATTACTCAACCACCTTCTTTGTATATTTCTTTACTACCCACAAGGGGCTAAACATAGAGGGGACAAACAAGGACAGACATAGGTATTAAGTCGATTACATCGACCCCAGTGCGTAACTGGTACTTAATTTATCGACCCCGAAAGGATGAAAGGCAAAGTCGACCTCGGCGGAATTTGAACTCAGAACGTAACGGCAGACGAAATACCGCGAAGCATTTCGCCCGGCGCGTTAACGTTTCTGCCAGCTCGCCGCCCTTCAACCGCCTTCTTTATAACCTTCCTCTACCATTTGTATAAGACCATATGTATTGATATTGAGTTGCCTCCCATTTATATACAATGAGTTATTGCCCCTACCCCAGCTGCCTGCCGTTCAGCAGTTGTTAAGCGGTTGTGAATGTAAACAATGGCTATTGAGATATTGTTTAATCTATGAGGATACGATTGGTTGTTTTACATTTAAATTTAATGGTGAATTTCACAAGGCAACATCCAGTATTGTCTAATGTCAATTGCTTATATGGAATAGAAACGAAACTTGAATATATTTGATACTATGGATTTCCCCCCAAAAAAACCAACAAAAAAAAGCTAAACAAAGAGTAGCCATTTTTATCATATGTATTAACATATGAATGTTTATGTAACACTAGCAGTATCGCCCGGCGTTGCTCTGGTTTGTAACTATATAAGCATTTTTAGTGAGTTATAGCAAAAAAATAGCAAAAAAATGCATTAAAAATGGAATAAAAAATGATGGTAATTTTGGTGTCTTCAAGCCATGAAGTCGTTGTTCTAAAAGAACGCTGGTCTCCTTGACAATGCTTTACGACGTTGATTTCCTTAAACTCCCTTCCCCACAGCTTCACGAGGGAGGGAAGAAGGGGGAGAAGCAAACAGGTGCAGGTGTGAGCGTGGACGCCAACTCCGCCGCCATCGACACACGAAAAAATATGCATTAAAATGAAATAAAAAATGATGTTAAATTATTTTTAAATCGTAGACTCATCGTTGACGCGCGCTAATAGTCAGACGGGCTCGATATGAATCATGACTATAAGATACCCGAATTTGGTTAAACTGCACCGCAAAATGTGGGAGTAGTTAGGAATCTAAATCGAAGGGGACAGACACTCACACAACTACAGTTTTATATATATACTAGCAGTATCGCCTGGCGTTGCTCGGGTTTGTAAGGGAAATAACTATATAAGCATTTTTAGAGAGTTACTTCCCTTATAGATGCCAATTCGGGCTTTCTTAGCCATTTCTGTTTTGGTGTCTTCAAGCCATGAAGTCGTTGTTCTAAAAGAACGCTGGTCTCCTTGATAACGCATTACGACGTTGATTTCCTTACACTCCCTTCCCCACAGGTGCAGGTGTGAGCGTGGACGCCAACTCCGCCGCCATCGACACACGAAAAATTATGCATTAAAATGGAATAAAAAAAGGATGTTAAATTATTTTTTAAATCGTAGACTCATCGTAGACGCGCACTAATACCCAGACGGGCTCGATATGAATCACGACTATAAGATACCCGAATTTGGTTAAACTGCACAGCAAAATGTGGGAGTAGTTAGGAATCTAAATCGAAGGGGACAGACACTCATACAACTACAGTTTTATATATATAGATAACAGTCAGTGACTAATGGTAAAGGCACTGGAATTTATTACTGATAAGCTTCATAATTTATTACTATTAGTAATAAAAGCTTCATAATTTATTACTCATAAGCTTCATAAAATTTATCTAGAGAATGACACAAACAAAAGCATACATGGATTTGAAAAGATTTATTCTTCCTGAAGACGACTGAGCATAAATTTTAATGCTATTTTATTAAAATTCAGACTTCTTTATCAGAAAGTGCTCAGGCATTCTTTATTCTTAATGCTATAAACATATTGGAGGAAACTGAAAAGCAAGCATGTATCTCATGATTGCATAAAGGTACTTCAAGAAGGTATTTGAACAAAGGCGGCGAGCTGGCAGAAATGTTAGCACGCCAGGCGAAATGCCTAGCCGCATTTCGTCTGCCGTTACGTTCTACGTTCAAATTCCACCGAGGTCGACTTTGCCTTTCATCCTTTCGGGGTCGATTAAATAAGTACCAGTTATGCACTGGGGTCGATATAATCGACTTAATCCGTTTGTCTGTCCTTGTTTGTCCTCTCTGTGTTTAGCTCCTTGTGGGTAGTAAAGAAATAGGTATTTGAAGAAATTTAATAAGTGAGTGTATTGCACAGTTGAGAAGATTGAACGGAAACTGCTACAGGCCTAATTGATGGAGAGGATGTAGGTAATTTTATAGAGAACGGAAGAATTAATAGGCGATCTGATCATGGTAATAGATCAAATCCCACAAACACTGATGAAAAGATAGTGAAATATTTCAAATGTATATCCATAAAGCATTTTATCAGAGACTGTATTAAGAAGCATGTTAATGCAATCATGGATTCTGATCAAGTATATATTACTCTTTTACTCTTTTACTCTTTTACTTGATTCAGTCATTTGACTGCGGCCATGCTGGAGCACCGCCTTTAGTCAGGACTTATTCTTTGTAAGCCCAGTACTTATTCTATCGGTCTCTTTTTTGCCGAACTGCTAAGTGACGGGGACGTAAACACACCAGCATCGGTTGTCAAGCAATGCTAGGGGGACAAACACAGACACACAAACACACATATACATATATATATATATACATATATACGACAGGCTTCTTTCAGTTTCTGTCTACCAAATCCACTCACAAGGCATTGGTCGGCCTGGGGCTATAGCAGAAGACACTTGCCCAAGATGCCACGCAGTGGGACTGAACCCGGAACCATGTGGTTGGTTAGCAAGCTACTTACCACACAGCATATTTTTTATGAAGATATTCTGATCAATGTTTCTGATACACAGACGTCTGTGGTTTTAAAAGAGATGCTAGGTATGGCAGTGTTAGACTATCTGTACTCATACTATTGGTTAGAAATATTTCTTGATAGACTAAGTGTTTCTTGATAGATAAAGATTTTGTGAAGATTAGGGGACCTAACAGAAGTTTCTGTTTTGCAAATAAAGATCACAACTTAGTTAAACTCAACTCTGTCATACATTGGGACCCTACTTTCTCTTCATCTCTCTCTTTCTGGTGTGTCAAGCATTTCCCCTCACATCTATTACCCCACTACTATGGTACCTACTACTACTATGGCAATCCCTCAAGGTCGAGGATGATGGTCTTCGCGCAAATTTATTGGTGAGTCCGCAGGTGACTGATAAGACCAATTCTTGCTCAAAAAGATCGGTCACAGTGCGGACATCTAGTGCCGGAAGGGAGAGTCGCACGTGGTTGTTGTTGGCGCTCCTTCCGTCATCGTCTTTTCTCCTCCAGCTCTACAGACCTTTTCGACTCGAAATTCGCCGTTCCCTCATGGATGGTGGTTTTCCAGAGTGGTCTGTTTTTTGCCATTTCCTCCCAGTTGGTGAAGTCAATGTCACACTTTTTGAGGTTCGATTTCAGGGAGTCCTTGTAGAGTTTCTTCTGGCCTCCTTTTGTACGCTTGCCGTCTTTAAGTTGGGAGTAGAAGATCTGTTTGGGAAGTCGTTCGTCAGTCATTCTAACCACGTGTCCGCTCCATCTTAGTTGGCCTTTGATGACATAGGCTTCGATGCTGGTCATTTTTGCTTCTTGTAGCACACTGACGTTAGTTCTTCTGTCTTCCCAGCTGATGTTGAGGATCTTCTGAAGACAGCGTTGGTGAAATTTCTCGAGCGTTTTCAGGTGGTGACTATACGGGGTCCAGGTTTCAGATGCGTAAAGGAGGGTTGGAATAATGACTGCCCTGTACACCATGAGTTTGGTTTCGGTTCGGATGTCCCGATCAGCAAAAACTCTTGTTGCTCTATGGTACTATTGACTACTGCAATCACCTGAGAACAGAATCAGTATATATTACAACCCAACTCCTTAATGAACACCTCCTCCTCCACCCTTTTTGTCCCTGCCCAAACCATTTCTCCCAATCACCTCCTCACTGTACTTTCAGCCTCTGTTCTTTTCCCTCTGCTATACTCCACTCTAAACATCTCTGTTGTCTGCTTTCTTTCCCAATGCTGTCTCATATCTATCATCATGCACCACTTACTATAAATAATAATAATAATAATAATAATAATGAAATTATTGTATATAGTGCTCAGGTGCACCACAACTTGTCAGAAAGTGCATATAAAGTACATGCAGTAATGTAAAAATGTCTGGAAAGCGAATAATCTATGAGTCAGATACATGCTTGTGTGTGTATGGAGGGGAGAAAATCAGGTGTTATGTTGGCGAATCTCAGAAAGCATGGAAGTTTTGAAGGATGCAGTGCTCCGACAACTAACAACTGATGCCGGCAGTTTGTGCCATGCTTCAGCAACTCTCAGCGTGAAAAAATGTTTCCTGAAGTCATGGGAGCTGTGCTGTTTTCTGACTTTGTAAATATGTCCACGGGTGTTAGATGGGTGGAGTTTGAAAATGTGCTCAGAGTTACCATCATGTATCTCTATACCTCTGTTTCCACTGCTCCTACACCTTGCACATTGTAGTTCCCTTCAATTGCACAGCCACTCTTGTTTATCACTCACTGTATTCACCTTTACCCCCATCTGTTCCAATCTGTTACTTCCCACTCACACTCTTATAAAGGCATTCACTCTCTCATTCTCTCCCATGGTCCACTGTCAGTATGCCCACCCTCTTTACCTCGAAAGTTTGCTCTAACACACCCTCACTACTTTCCTTTTTATCTTCTTCTGTACTTCTGTACTTGTCCCTCTCATACTTTAGCATTTCCTCACCGGGCATAAAGCCGTCCACCTCCACCTTCTTCTTTTAAATCCTCTCCTCTTAATAATAGGAACTTGTTCCTTTCCCTTTTTCTCTGTTCTTATTCATTCTTGCAAGTTACATGGCAACCTCACAAGTGTCAGAGGTATGAAAAAGAAATCACTCAGTACAGTCTGTAAAGTAGTGGGCATTAGGAAGGGAATTCATCCATAGAAATCACTGGAGCTCAAGTGACCTTGCAGCTCACTGAATCCTGTTAAACCATCCAACTCATATCAGCATGGAAACCAGACAAATGACGATGGTGACAATCATGAGAGATGGTGAAGTTTAATAAGGTGGTCAATTTTCCAGTTACTATAGGAAGAGTTTGAGCTTATATTGAAGCTGACATTGCGGAAGCTATTTTGCTTATCTTTTAAGCCATAGATCTATGAAAACTGGTTGAATGGTGTTGGATGTTAAAAGATGATCATAGTTTGAATTTGGTTTGTTGTGTAAAACTGAAAACCACATCATCAGGTTGTAGTTGTATTCCTGCACCTGACAAACTGTATTACATGTAAAAAAAAATCTAAATCAGTGTTGTAAAGCAAAGGAAGAAAACTGAAAAATTCCTTTGTAAGCTTGCTCATACTTCAAAGGAAAAACTGGTGCCCTAAATTACATTCAAAGATGATGACTTTCTAGGACTAATTAAAGAGATCTATGGCTCTTGTCAGATTTGTCATAAGATTAGAAGACCTTCAGTGGAACCAGTGGTGGGACTGCCTCTCAGGAATATGTCCAATACTCAGTTTATCTTGATCAGAGGAGTACATTCAATAAAATTTCCTGAATTTTGTCAAACATAAAGGGTCAAAGGAAGATACTGTAAAGCATGAGGTTGGCTGATAACCAGAAAAGAAGTAGGAAGAGAGTTGTGTACCTTGATGCACACTTTTAGCTTAACTATATTGTGATCAATCAGTTTTATCAATAAGAACATGTAAATGAAATTTTTAAATAATAAAAAGAAAACTAACTGAATTATATAGATAATAACATAATAAAAGTGATATTTTGAACCAGGCATGGCAGTATTGTCGAAAAGATTACTTCTCAAGCACATGGCTTGGGTTCAGTCCTTCTCCATGGCACCTTTTACTATGGTACCAGATCAACCAAAGAGTTGTTAGTGGATTTGGTTTGGTAGATGAACACTAAAGGAAGACCACAATATATATGTGTGTGGGTGTGTGTGTGTGTGTGTGTGTGTGTTTGTGTGTGTATTTATATATACATCATCATCATCATCATCACCACCACTTAACGTCAGCTTTCCATACTGACATGGGTTAGATGAATTGACTGGAACTGGTAGAAAGCTGCACCAGGTTCCAGTCTGATTTGGCATGGTTTCTATGGCTGGATGCCCTTCCTAATGCCAACCACTCTGAGAGTGTGATGGGTGCTTTTTACATTCCACAGGCACAGGTGCCATTTACATGACACTAGTAATGGGCACAACTGTGGTTTCCCTTGGCTTATATGAGGTAGTATCAAAAAGTTTTCAGACTACTTCTGTAACATACCAACGGATGAGAGCTAGCAGTGACCATCCTGAGGCAGTGTGCTGAGTGACATCATTGTATTTATGTCACAAGTTATGAAATTTGTGTTTTTGTGATCACATGTATGTTGTATTCTGTGATTTTTGTCACGAACAGGAAGTTGGAATAAGGAGCCAACATGAAATTTTGCAATAAATCTAGGAAGTCTGCTACAGGGACATTGAGCATGCTTTGGCAAGCGTACAGCAATAATGCAATAGATTGTACCTAATGTTTCAAGTGGCATGGGCACTTCAAAAGCGGAAGAACATTACTGGAAGACGATGAGTGATCTAGAAGACCTGCCACAAGCTTAACTCCTGGAAATGTAGAGAAAATTTGTCAGCTTCTGCATGAGAATCTTCAGAGTACAATCAATGACATTGCTGATGTTGATGCTTCTGTCATATGGGTCCATGCAGGCAATCCTAATATCCATGAGGAATTGGATTCTTCATGACAACATGACTTGGCAGACACCCATAAAATTATCAACCATCATACAAACAATAACTCTGAGCACCTTTTCAAACTCCACCCATCTAACACCCGTGGACATATTTACAAAGTCAGAAAACAGCACAGCTCCCATGACTTCAGGAAACATTTTTTCACGCTGAGAGTTGCTGAAGCATGGCACAAACTGCCGGCATCAGTTGTTAGTTGTCGGAGCACTGCATCCTTCAAAACTTCCATGCTTCCTGAGATTCGCCAACACTACACCTGATTTTTCTCCCCTCCATACACACACAAGCATGTATCTGACTCATACATTGTTCACTTTCCAGACATTTTTACATTACTGCATGTACTTTATATGCACTTTCTGACAAGTTGTGGTGCACCTGAGCACTGTATACAATAATTTCATTATTATTATTATTACATTATTATAACAATGTACCTAGTCCTCCTCACATGTAAATTTCTCACCAAAAACAACATGGTATCACTTCTGCACCTGCTCTATTGGCCAGATTTAGCACCTGCAGATTTCTATCTCTTCCCTAAGATGAAACTGCACCTCAAAGGTCACCATTTTAACACTGTTGTCAAGATCATGGGTGAATGACTCCCATTACGGAAAATGACTCCCACGCTGGATTCCAAAAGTGCCAGGAATGCTGGGACTGGTGTATTTCTGTGCAAGGAGACTATTTTGAAGGAGATAATTTTAAAACCTAAGTAAATAAGTTATTTTTTATTAAACATAACTAATATACACACACACACATATGCACATCATCATCATCACACAACTGTTTTCCATGATGGCTTGGGCTGGATGGTTTGATAGGAGCTGGCAAGCGAGAAAACTGCACCAGAATTCACTGCCTGTTTTGGTATGGATTCTGTAATGACATGCATAAGATCTGGTCATCAAATCTAAGTAGAGACTTCAAACTTGAAATCTTCAAAGCCACAGTCGAACCAATTCTACTATATGACTCAGAAACCTGGATGCTATCAAAGAAGCTTGAGAGGCGGTTGGATGGAACCTACACTCGCCTCCTTATGAGAGCTCAAAATCTCTCGTGGAAGCGTCATCCAACCAAAATGCAAATATATGGGAAACTACCACCTGTGTCATCTCTTGTGAAAGGTAGGAGAGTCCAGTTTGCTGGACATTGTTATAGAGCTGAAAAAGAAGTAATTTCTACTCTTCTCCTCTGGAAGCCATCTACTCGCAATACCAGCGGGTGCACACTCTCCTACCCTGATGTAATCTCCAGGGATACAGGCATCCAGCAACAGGACCTCCGTAATGCCATGATGGACCGTGAAGTCTGGCGTAGCATGGTAAATTCCATTGTCTCGACCACGGTCAAACAATGATGATGATGATGGATTCTGTGACTGAATGCTCTTCCTAATGCCAACTTACAGAATGGACTGAGTGCTTTTTATGTGGTACCAGCACTGGTGAGGTCAGTTTAGGCATATCTCGTGGATTTGTTAGCAGTTGCTTGTAAATGTTCATATGTTGTTGAGCTTGGTCATTGGTCAGTTCCTGAGGAGCTTCATGATAGTTTCTGTTCACAAGGCCAAGCTTATGGAGGTGTTGATTGGAAGTGAAAATCTGAATAAACTTCTAACTAAACCTGGTATATTTGTGTGTATATATATATACATATAAACTTACTTCGAAATGGATGTGTGGAGTTCAATCAAATAATAATATAAATAATATATACATACATACACACACACATACATATATATATATATATATATATATTATATATATATATATTTCTTTACTACCCACAAGGGGCTAAACACAGAAGGGACAAACAAGGACAGACAAACGGATTAAGTCGATTACATCGCCCCCAGTGCATAACTGGTACTTAATTTATCGACCCCGAAAGGATGAAAGGCAAAGTCGACCTCGACGGAATTTGAACTCAGAATGTAACGGCAGACAAAATACGGCTACGCATTTTGCCCGGTATGCTAATGTTTCTGCCAGCTCGCCTTATATATATATATATATATATCATCATCATCATCATCATCATCATCGTCCGATATATATATATATATATATATATATATATATATATATATGTATATGTATATATATAATATATATATATACATGCATATATGTATATATATTCACATGCATTATTATTTTCTGGAACAAAGATTATACAGAGTTAGCAAAAAAATGCAGCAATGACGCCCCAAAAAAGTTTGTCCTCAAATATATAAGCATTGAAAAGTGGATGTTAATAACAACAAGATGGATAAATGGATTTTATAGGGTTAGGATTAGGATTAAAGTTAGAGTTAAGGATGGATGGACAGATGGACAATGATTTAACCGGAATAGTAACTTACATAGTATCACCAACAAACAGAAAAATTTTATATCCATGACCTGGGAAAAAAAGAAAAAGAAAAAATTTTCAAAACTGAGAAATGAAAATATGTTTGTTTAAATATCAGAATGATATTTGTTTCTTTTCTCTTGATTTCTTCTTCTTGTGTGTGTTTGTGTGTGTGTGTGGTGTGTGTGTGTGTGTGTGTGCGTGCGTGCATGCACGCATGTATGTGTGTATTATGTTGGTGAGTGACAAGTATAGTGTAAGATTACATATAAATGTTGGACTAAAATAAAATATAAAATTTTCCACACACTTTGTATCTGGTTGCATTCTGTTTTACTGAACTAGTGAAATAGTTTCTGATCACTTTCCAATTAATGGACAGTCATTAATTTCACTTACCAATGAGTGATTAATGTTTGTTTACTCTCCCTGGCATCGACAACCAGAAGTTCTTTACTCTTTCATTACAAGACACATATTCAGTTTAATCGTCACCACAGACATTATGTCCTAGTTTTGTGATCAATGTGATAATATATGAGAAACTGCTAGTATCAGCTGTCTAAAACAAGCACGGTTGGAGAGGTATCTGTTATGTAGCTCAGTATTATACCCAATCAATACCATTTTAGCGACACTGCAAGCAACCATCGTTACACTTGAACAAACCATTTCTGTGTTGTATTCTCATCTGGCTGTTATTATCCTATTAACTTCATCAATAGGGTGGGCATACTGACAGTGGTAAGATTGGTTAACTCAGGATGACGTTACTATAACTGGAGCGTCATCGAGAAGGAATCAACAGACACACTCGCAGTACCAAGGACTCATTGATGTCTGTTATTGGGGATGCTGAAGCCAACATGAATAAAGCTTACCTAATCAATGCATTTAGTTATTTATAGTGTAGAGGCGCAATGGCCCAGTGGTTAGGGCAGCGGACTCACGGTCGTAGGATCACGGTTTCGATTCCCAGACCAGGCGTTGTGAGTGTTTATTGAGCGAAAACGCCTAAAAGCTCCACGAGGCTCCGGCAGGGATGGTGGTTTTTGTTCCTCCAGGGGTACAGCTGATTGTATCCTTACTGTCAGACAATTACAAGAAAAGTGCATTGAACAGAATCTTGCTCTATACCATTGCTTTGTTGATTTGAGCAAAGCATTTGATACCGTTAATCAAAATGCTCTGTGGTTAATTCTAAGGTAAATAGATTGCCCAGAAAAATTTGTAAACATGATCAGGGTTAATTTTGGTGGTAGGCTGTCTGAATTTTTTGCTGTGGAAAATGGAGTAAAACAAGGAGACCTTGATGCACCCATCCTCTTTGCAATATATTTTGCTGGTGTATTATCACATGCTTTTCAAAGCTCTGAGGAGGGTATTTACATAAAATATCAAACAGCAGAGAATGTTTTTAATCTGACCAGACGGAAATTTCAAGACGAGGGTTTTTACTTCACTCATTAGGGAACTTTTGTACGCTGACAATTGCGATCTTGTCAGTCCTTCTGAAACAGGTCTGCAATCTCTTGTATTTGCATTTGACTCAGCCTGTGTTAATTTTGGCTTGACCATCAACCTGCATGTGGTGCTGTTTGTAACCCCACTAAAATTTTTGTTTAGGGAAAGTTACTTCAAGTTGTCAATTCATTCATCTAACTTGGTAGCTCTGTTCAAAATGATGAAAATCTTGATACAAAAATACAGCTGTGAATTCAAAGGGTAGCAAAAGCATTTGGTGGCCTGGAGTCACGTGTTTGGTGCCAGTGACATATAAATAAGAATACAAAGCTGGCACTTTACAAACCATTTGTTTTACCATTTCTGCTGTATTCCTGTGAAATTTGGACTTGCTGTGAAAGGCATTTTAAATTGTTAGAACAATTCCACCAAAAATGCTTTCATCGCATTTTAAAAATTAAATGGAGTTCTTTTACTTCAAACACAGATGTCCTTGCATCTGCAGGCATCACCTCAATTAAAGCTATGATTTTGAGGAACCAATTGAGATAGTGTGGCCATATTGTTCGAATGGCAGATGAATGCATGCCAAAACAGCTGTTTTATGGCGAGTTTGTAGAGGGGAAACACTATCGGCGTAAACCTAAAAAAAGATTTCAGGACGGTATAAGGACTACTATGAAGTCACTGGGAATGATTCCAGAAGATATAGAAACCCTTGCCTCGGATCGAGTTGGATGGCAAACAAAGGTGTGGAGTGGAGTGAAAGCATTTGAAGAGGCCAAGATAACACACGTAAGACTCAAAAGAGATCTAAGGAAGAATGTAACCATCGAGAAGGTGAATGACAATGACCTTTTTGTATGCACAGTTTGTGACAGACCATGCCTTTCTTTTGCTGGCCTCAAATCTCATCTGTGAATGCATGGAAAACAAACTGCCACCAACTATTCTGCCTATATGTCTGTGCACGCCTTTGAATGCAGTGTATGCCAGAAGGTTTGCAAATCCAATGGAGGCCTCAGGAGACATTTTAAGATCTACAAAGAGCAGAACTTATCTTGCTCTTTGCAAAACATAGTCTAAGTGGGAACTGCAGATAGCGAAATGCAAAGGGAATATCTGCACCAGATGGAATGAGGGGGATTCTGGGGATGAAAACGTCCTCTCATTTGCCACAGCTGGACAAAATGGTGTCTTCAAGAACGTACTGCATAGCCTTCTTAATAACCAAGCGTGTCCCATTGCAAAGCTTAGTAGGGTCTAAATTCCTCAGCAACATGATAGGAGCTCCGACTATAACTTCCAGTGTATGAGGAGGCAGGCCAGGTGGATCAAGGGAATTAAGAAACTTCACTGGATAGTTCACTGCCTGGTCGTCGTCGGGTACAGAATCGATTGACCCATACACGTGCAGCCTTCCGAGAAGCGAATGCAGCAGCTTAGCGTTCAGAGCGGCCACTGTGCTGTTTTTGGATCCAAAACGGCTCTTTCGGAAATCCAATTCATGTCAAAGTAGTTCCTTTATAGATTTGGAAAGACATGTGCCTCTAGTTCATCGGAATTACTGACAGTGGTGCAGAGGTGAGTTAGTGACAATTCTCCGTTTTCATCGAGCGGATCCACACCGTTTCCGATTGACAATATGTCAGATGCAAAATTTGATGCCATCTGGTCACCACGAAGCTGCGCTCTCATGTTTGTTTTGAGGGACAATGTTGTAACATTTTTCCACAGTGGGGAGGACTTTAGGCAGGCCCTGACAACATCTGCCCTGGTTCCTTTGGGTATTACAGGAAGCGTTTGTCGGAAATCGCCAGACAGGAGAAGGGTTATACCACTCAGCGTAGCGGGACAGTCTCTGATGTCTTGAGGAGTGGTTTTGAAAGCTTCGAGGGATCGCTTGTGGGCCATTGTGCATTCATCCCAAACTATCAGTTGGCAACTCCGGAGAAGCAAGCCTTTTTCAGACGTTTTGGTGATGTTACAGGAAGGCACTTCGGACCTTGCCAAATCAAATGGTAGCTTAAAGGTTGAGTGCGTTGTCCTGCCACCGGCAGTAAAGTTGCTGCAATGCCAGAAGAGGCCACAGCTACGGCTACGTCTTTTCGGTGCCTTACGTTAGCAAGGATGTAGCTGTTTGACCGAAGTTTCTGCTGGTTAGACCTGATATAGGATAACCTCTCAGATTCCATTTTTGCACAAACATCCACGGCAAATTGATGGAACAGGTCGTACGATCGCTGGAGGTGGTTAGTGCAGTCGTGACGGAGCATGAAGCGGTATGAGTAGAACTGCATGCACGAAACTTGTTTGGTACTCGTTTCGTTTTGTCTGCGCAGCACCCGCTGGTGAAGACCCAGGTGGTAGCCATCTTCTCCGCGCACAAAAAGAAGTGAATATTGGAGCGTGTCGTATGCTCTGTGTGCCTCGTCGATGCGCTTTACAGTTTGGTCACAACACAAAAGAACAATGCTTCGGGGGTTGTGCTGTTCACCTCCGAGCACAACGTCAATTTCGTTGCAATTGGGCGCATTGTAGCGACCAGAAAGGCCGTTTGCCGGCCGTTTGTCAGCGTCAAAAACCACTGTGAAGTCCGACACTGATGGAAATTCCAAGGCATACTTAAAGCTCTTTACGTAAGAGTTATGCATGTGCAACATTTCCTGGAGTTGAAGAATTACTTCAAAATTTGTGCTGGGGGAGATAGTTCTTCAACGTGCCTTTTGTGTTTCATAGTCACCGACAAAGTACACCTGGAGGAACTGCGGTGTTTCGTTGGCAGCAGGTAGAAGGGGTTCAATTCTGTGATAAATCTGCCCCTGAATTTTAAATGTAGGCATGAAGCTGCCTTCCCTAACGATATTTGCCCAAATGATGTCATCTGAAAGGCGCAGTTATACTTTTTCATGTTGCTCCGTAAGTGCCGGCATTAAGGTAGTATTACATTGAACCCTGGCAAAGAAAGGGTAAGTGCTTCATTTATTGGGCCAAAAAACGTGTCAAAAGGGTAGCTAGAGGTGCAAAACGTGTTGGTGCATGAGCCATTTTTCTCTCTTCCCCCAAAATAACACATTAACGTGTAAAATGGAGCAATTAAAGTGATGACAAAAGTTCAGTAACACATGTGCGCATAAGGTAACTTTATGTCTACGCCCCCTATCATGCGTGCAGATCACGGGGGTAATTTCTTCGGCATGACCTAGCTCTGACCTTATGGAATATGTGTATAAAATTTGAAGCCAATCAGACATTGAATATGGATTTCTATAAAAAACATAAATGTCTACACACACAGAGACACATCGACACACACACACAAACTCAATTTTATATATATATTACTAGTAGAGATACTCGGCGTTGCCCGGTTACATTTAATTGAAGAATTAGACTTTTCTGTTATATATATATGGATACACACACACACACACACACACACACACATATATATATATAGTGTTGAGTGGGATGCACTGTGTATACTGGCCCAAGGCAAGTGTGAAACTTAATGCCAGGGTATCCATGAACATTTTGACCTGCTTTCCGTGGGGCCCATTTTTTCCATTCCAAGTGTAGTACGATGGAATCTGTGGATACAGCAAGGTTTGAGCGAATGGATCCACTTGACAAAGCTTGAAGAATGCAGTGAGTGTGCTATCCCTTGGTTCCTCTGCCAGCAGAGAAGCATTAGCATCGGTGAAGTACACTCTTTGACCATTTTCTAGGTGCACTGCAAGCTGTTGAATGGCAGGGTGTCGTTGGTGAATTGGAAAGCCAAAGATGCGCCAGAAAGCCTCGTTGCTACTTATGTACCGTCCCACCTGATAATGCGTCACCTCATCCTAGCAGTATTCTTGTTGAAGTCCAAACATTGCAGCGTCAGAACCCTTGTTTACATATTTGCAAACGTACTTGATGGATTTAACGGAGTTGCAAAACTCAACGTTGATGTGGGCATTGAAAGTCTTTGATAGGAGTGGGCAGTATGGTACAATCCATCTATTATCAATATCGTGCTGTCCGATAGTTGCTGTGAAACCTCTGTCTTCTGGTTTTCTGCGTCTGTATGATGGATACCCATCAGCACCTGTCTGAGTTTCTTGTAGGAACCTCCTTGGAAATCTTTTTGAACATATGCTGTCCTTCAAGCATGGTGAGTTTATGTTGAATCCATACCCACATGGACCATGTACCATGTTTGCTTTAACTATTTCGTATAGTTCTTTGTTTAAAGCTGGATCAGGAAGCTCTGCAGAGATTATCTTGTCGATGTCATTGGAATTGACCTTCGCTGAGAGCCAAAGCAGGATATGAGCATGTGGAAGGCCCCTTTTTTTGCCACTCGATTGTGTACATGTCAGATTGAATGGGCCCAAAGACTTACCCTTTTTGTATGAGCTCCATGAGAGAGACTAACTTCAGATGGAAAACTCGGGCAGGTTTGAAAGTGTTCCCAACAGTTGTTAGTTGTAGTGGTAGAGTGTTTATGCCGAATATGTACGTATGCAAGTATATATGTACAAAATCCACTGAGAAGGCTTTTGTTGTTCTGAGGCTACAGCAGAAGACACATGCCAAGTCACCACACAGTGGGACTGAACCCAGGACCATGTGTTTGGAACGTAGTTTGTTACCCCACAGCCACACCTGTCCCTATGTATGTGTATGTGTGTGCGTATCTGTGTATGGGTAGATATATTATGCATGTATATATGTGTATATATATGTGTACATATTACATGTACATCTATATATAGACATCTACACATAAAATACAAAATACAAAGTTATATCTTGATATCGCTAGTGATAACAATACTCAAAATATATAACAGACTGGAATTGTAGGCCCGTCTCTTGCAATCTCGATCCATTGGATCTTGTCCTCCCTCTTGTATAGAAGTGTACGGCTGCAGCGAAATTCAATTTTTAAACAATAACCAAAGCCCCTTCTCCGAAAGGGGGAGGGTTACGGTTTACAATTATTTAACAAATGCAACACAACAACGTTTCCCTGACGAGGAACCAACAAACGTGATTACAATAGTCAAACAGTTATAATAATAACAACAAACCTTTTTGATTTATCCCCATTTATGTGAAACCACTTAATCAAGTTCAAGTCATTGATGCAATTTTATACGAATTGCTAATACACACACACACACACACACACACACATAATAAGGGTGAAAAATTAAATATTAATTTGATTAATATGAATTGAAAACCAGTGGTGTAGCATATAAGACCATAGCGGATCTTCTAGCAAAATGGATGACCATTGTTAATGGTTCATCCCTGTTATATAATACTTTCACTTCAATAGTTTCAGTATTAAAGTGAAAGTGTTTGCATTACAAAAGAGAGATGTTTTGTTTCACTTTTAACACGTAATACTGAAATAGTGGAAAAAAGATATGATACTGCTGTGGGGTCGCCCTAGGGAAAAAGTTAAGATTTTTTTTGCCGATGACACTCCCCGGACCTTAAGTAAGTCATGTGTAAAATTTGAATGAAATTGGTTGTGTAGTTCTCAAGTGTTAGGGAAACACACAGACAGACATACAGACAGACACACATTCTCAGTTTTATATATAGAGAGATAGATGTATATAAAGTTTTATTCGTAATGAAATAAAAAACCAAGACTGTGTAGATTTTAGAACATTTATAGATAGAAGGTCTTACAGCTGTTTGATGGTTAAGTAATAGTTAATTTAGTTACAAAATAGAGAGTGAGGTGGAGGAAAGAAAATAGATGTGAGACATGTAGGGATATTGTATTTGTAGATCCATTTTTTAAAGGCAGAATGGTATACATATAAGATTCCAGTACCTAATGAGTAAAATCCAATAGTATTTAAAATTGGTCATTCCAAGTATAGAGTTTATAAACAGTGTTATTGAATCAAGGGTTTTATTGAAAGTGACCTAAAAATAGGGAGTGTATTAATAGGGTCAAATCGAAAACAGGAAGAGAGGAATAAAGAAAGAGAAAAAGAAGAGAAAAAAGAAGAAAAGAGAGAGAGGAAGGAGAAGAAAGTAAGAAGAAAAATGATAAAATAATTTAAAAAATAAAAATACAAGAAGAGAGGAATAAAGGAGAGAAAAAAAACAAAAAAGGAAAAACGAAAATGGAAAACAAAGTTATAGATAAGGGAAAGCGTACCAGGTAGTGGTGGTCAGTGGAGATAATTTGAAAGTAGGGGTGGGGGAGATAAAGGGTGATAGAGAGTGTAAAAAGATAGAAGGAATGGGGGAGGGCGGGGTGATAAAAGATAAAGGAGTGACAAATGTGTAGTAGTAGAGTCTAAGTAAGTGTGGAGGCGCAATGGTCCAGTGGTTAGGGCAGCGGACTCGCGGTCATAGGATCGCGGTTTCGATTCCCAGACCGGGCGTTGTGAGTGTTTATTGAGCGAAAACACCTTAAAGCTCCACGACGCTCCAGCAGGGGATGGTGGTGATCCCTGCTGTACTCTTTCACCACAACTTTCTCCCACTCTTACTTCCTGTTTCTGTTGTACCTATATTTCAAAGGGCCGGCCTTGTCACTCTCTGTGTCACGCTGAATATCCCCGAGAACTACGTTAAGGGTACACGTGTCTGTGGAGTGCTCAGCCACTTACACGTTAATTTCATGAGCAGGCTGTTCCGTTGATTCGGATCAACCGGAACCCTCGTCATCGTAACCGACGGAGTGCTTCCCCCAGTAGAGTCTAAGTGATGGGGCAGAGAGAGGGTTAGTAATAATGAATGATCCCTTATCTATATCTTTGTTTTTCCTTTTTCTTTTTCTCCTCTTCCTGTATTTTTATTTTTTTAATTATTTTATTATTTTTCTTCTTACTTTCTTCTCCTTCTTCTCTCTCTTTTCTTCTTTTTTCTCTTCTTTTTCTCTTTCTTTATTCCACTCTTCCTGTTTTCGATTTGACCCTATTAATACACTCCCTATTTTTAAGTTATGTATGAAAACCTCCATTGAAAATCAAAGAGCTGTGGAGGAACAGTGGGTAATCAAAAACATCAAACAGAACCCAAAAGTATTCTATTCTTATGCAAATAAAGCATAGTACCACTGTCTCACCCATTGGGCCATTGATCGATGATAACGGCATTCCCCAACACGATGCTAAAGAAATGGCAGAAATACTGCAGAAACAATACTGCTCTGTCTTTAGTGATCCCACTGACATTGACGTAAGAGAAGCGAACGAAGTTGATTCTCAACATAAAATCTCAGACATAACCTTCACTGCCTCTGACATCACAGCAGCAATAAATGAGGTCAAATACTACTCTGCTGTAGGCCCTGATAGATTCCCCGCTAGTCTCCTGAAGGAATGTAGACACCAACTTGCAGTCCCTCTGACCAACCTCTGGAGAAATTCGTTAGACTCAAGTTATATACTGAAACAGCTTCTATCCCAGTCTATCATCCCGGTTTTCAAACAGGGAAACAGATCCCTTGCAGTCAACTATCGTCCAATCTCACTCACCTCCCACATCATTAAAGTGTTTGAAAGAGTGTTAAGATCAAGGATAGCTGACTTCCTGGAGACCCACAAACTCCTAAATGTAAATCAGCATGGCTTTCGCTGTGGCAGGGACTGTCTAACACAGCTCTTACACCACATTGAAGATATACTCAAAGCCTTGGGAACAGGTTCGAACTATGATGTCATATATCTTGACTTCAGTAAAGCGTTCGACAGGGTTGACCATAATATTCTACTCTCAAAATTGGCAAATGTTGGAATCCGTGGAAAACTTCTACACTGGATTAACTATTTCCTGGCGAATAGAACACATGTTGTAGTCGATGGAGTCCACTCAAGCCCAGCAAAGTCACCAGCGGAGTCCCCCATGGGACTGTCTTGGGCCCGCTCCTCTTTATAATTTGTATAAATGACCTTTCCAGTGTCGTACATCACTGCAAAGTGAAAATATTTGCTGATGACACTAAGCTCCAGCAAATCATCAATGAAGAAGCAGACAGAACTCAACTCCAGTCTGATCTATATGCTGTGAGTCAATGGGCAGACAGAAACAAAATGCAACTGAACGAGGGAAAATTTGAGCTGATGCATTTTGGATGAAAGTCCACACTAAAACAGCCATACTCTCTTCCTTTAGGGGAACCGCTCACAGCCTCTAGCAATATCAGAGACCTGGGTGTAATTGTTGATGACGATCTCAGTTGGAGTGCACACATCAACAATAAGGTCGATATAGCTCGTAGGATGAGCTCCTGGATCTTAAGAACCTTCCGGTCCAGAGAACAAGGTGTCATCATACCACTTTTCTCCTCCTTTGTACAGCCACACTTCGAATACTGCTGCCCACTGTGGTCTCCCCATACAAGACAAAACATCTCGAGGATTGAATCACCCCAGAGGGCACTCACTAAACGAATTGAAGGCATGACTGCTCTCGATTATTGGGACCGCCTTAAAGCCTTGAAACTCTACTCTCTCCAGCGCCGCCGCGAGCGGTACATCATTTGGACGATGTGGAGAATATACCGCCAACTTTGCCCAAACGACCTTAACATTAGTTTCAAGGTTCATCCAAGACTGGGACCACGACCATACGTCCCTTGCCCAATTCAGGATCACAGCATGTAGGTACACTGCAACATAATTTCTTTTCCTCAACAGGCCCTTCCCTGTTTAACATTGTCCCGAAAGAGATCAAAGAGGAAAAGGAACCCATCAACTTTAAACGGAGTCTGAACAGATTTCTTCAAGGAATACCGGATAAGCCACCCATACCTGGATACAACTCACTCATTATTAGCTTACAATTTCTTTCTGTCAATAATTGACAACAGAAGTACGCTCGCCAATTAATACTACCAAAATTTAACGACAGAAAGTAAATTAAAAACCAATTTACCTTTTCTGTATTGGTATGGCAATTCGACCGTCGGTGTGTTTTTGCAAATGTGTTCGAATGAGAAGTGAATTGTGTTTGGCGCCTTTTTTACTAATAACAAACACACACGTGTGTGTGTGTGTGTGTTTTAGTGTTTGTATATAGTTGTTTGAAACGTTTGTGTTTGTCACTGTCATATATGTATGTGTATGCGTGTGTGTGAGGAATGGCAAACCAGATAGATAGCGCACGAAGTTCTTTTCAAGTTCGCGCTCCGCTTGTGTGTGTGCGTGCTTTAGGTGTACGTAAGTATGTGTTTTTGTGTGTGTGTCACTGAAGCCATACATACATATATACATACATAACCTCTCTCTTTTCTTTTCTCTCTCAGTCACTCACTACAAAAAGTGAATAAAAAAAGTTCAGTTATCTCTGTCTTTCACACATACACACACAGCGCAACATTACTCTCTCTGTCTCTTTACACACACTAACAAAAGCACTTCACTTACACACCACACTTTCTGTGTCGCACACCCCATCAAACACACACACACACACACACACACACACACACACACACACACACACACACACACACACACACACACACACACACTCACGCACGCACACATGTACATCAATGCTTCCGATGCACACCAAGTTCAAAAGAACTTCCCGAAAAAAAACGGAGGAAAGCATTTGAAATGAGAGAGGCTATCGTATATGTTTGCGTGTCTATGTGTGTGTACACTTGCAAAGAGAAAGTAGCAGAAAGTGTGGTGGTAATGGGAGGAGTGAAGCACTTGAAATGAAAGAGAGAGATCATAAAATATTTACTTTTCTCGAATTTTTGCTTAATTGGGGGTGAAATTGAAAAAAACTTTACATGCCACGACCCGATGGAATCTACTTGTAAAAATGATAGGTAAATTCCAATTGAAGAAATTCTAGAGTCGTCGTCCGTCGAAGCGACAATCCTGCGAAGGTCCAAGACGTGTCGCGGCATTCCATCCACGGAGACGTTGTTTCTGGAATTGACCGCTCTCTGCGGCACAGATTCCTCAGCTTGTCCGGATCGGGGAGACAAGTTGTACCAAAAAACTGCTTTAAGCGGCGAAATGTGCCCTCTTTCCGCTATGGCCTTGACTGTCCGATGGTGCCTCTCCATGATCCCGTTACCGCTCGGCCTATACGCTGCTCTGAACAAGCGACGCACATTTCACCAATCAAGCATAACCCTCAATGCTTCCGAACGAAACGCCGCACCGTTGTCCATCAGTAGTTCTTCCACGGGACCTCTCTCTAAAAATATCCCGTTCAGGATCTGCGCGATCTCGTCAGCAATGCCCGTTCTCAACTCCCTCCAAATGGCCAGCCGGCCTGGCCCGCAGTCGACCATGGAGAGGTAGTGTGTCACATCCACAGCTAGCCTTTTCCAGTTCTGCTCCACCGAAAGGTTTCTCCGTTCATGCCCACACGGAGCAGGGTCGATGGACTGACACCTGTCGAAGCTCCCGACCACCTTCCGGATGCTTCTCCTAGTGACGTCAGCATCAATTTTCTTCGCCAGATACAGGGTCCTGTCCACACCCAGGTGATGCATAGCATGCAGTCTCTTCAGTAGCTGGGTGAGCTGACCGGAAGTTGGGGCAACCGGAAGGGGAGCCCTGAGGCGCGCGCAGGGAGCGGCGATTTCGGCCTTTCGAACGAGGGTCGTCGACGGGTGAAGACTTTGCTAAGTTTGGGTGAAGCAGCTGCTATCTTTAGCGTTCGGGTCGGGGCTGTGTCGGAGGATCCGTTACCCCTGAAGGCTCTCCGTCAGAGCGAAGAGAAGGTAGGCGCCTTTATATTCGAATCTCGCACAAACGACCGCGGGGAAGTTGCTGCCTCTCGAACTTTCCCCGCAAACGAGTAGAGGCGCTATTGGAGACGCTGCCATTAATTGACGTGGAGGCCGAGGGGAAGACGTTCAGGGCCCTCGTGGATACGGGCTGTACGACCTCCCTTGTGACTTCGAGGGTGACGAAGGAATGGAACGGGGCAAGTAGCGTCCGGGCGGTCGACGGCAGCGAAATCCGTTGCAGAGGCAGCAGCAAGGTAGAGATAGTGGTGCGCGGCGCGACGCTAAGGCTGCAGGTAATTGTGCCTCGGTGGCGTCAGTGTTGTGGGAAATGTGGTCACGTTCGGAAGCGTGGGTGCGTCGTGCACTGCGAGTCAGGATCGCCAGAGAGAGCAGAGCCCCGCGAGGGGATGCGCCGCTTACACCATCGAGGACAAAGACTTTCAGGCGGCGTTCGATGGTCAGCGGTGGACGATAGAGTGGCGATGGAAGGACGAGCCCCCGACGCTGGCAAACAGGGTAAGCTGTTACCAGCATACCCTGAAAGGCCACGCGAGGGTTGAGTTTGAAGACGAGGTGGAGAGGTGGATCGAGGAAGGGGTCCTTGTCCCTTGGAAGGAGGAGGTAGCGGGCGGAGGGCTATCCCTGATAGCGGTGGTGCAGCCTACGAAGGGAAAAGTCAGACCGGTGCTGGACTTCAGGGAGCTAAACCAGCATATATCGTGTCACACGAGAGGTGAGGCGACAGACGTTTGTGGCGAGACGTTACGTGCGTGGAGACAGTCGACCGAGGCAGCGACGATTGTCGACTTGAAATCGGCATACTTGCAGCTCCATGTGAGCGACAAACTGTGGCGATATCAGCTGGTGCGGTAAAAAGGCCGGACGTACTGTTTAACCAGGCTGGATTTCGGGCTGAATTCCGCTCCGAAGATCATGGCGGCAGTGCTTAGGTCCGTCCTAGGGAAAGACGGCAAGATTAGAAAGGCCACCAGCTCCTACATTGACGACATTTTGGTGGGCGAAACTGTAGTGCCAGCCGACGAGGTAGTTAGACATCTGGAGAAGTTCGGACTGATTGCGAAGCCACCGGAGTCGATGGAAGGGGGAGCCGCGCTGGTGCTGAAGCTGCGAAGAGATAGATCGGGTGAATTGGTGTTCCGGAGAGGGAATGACATCCCAGAGCTGAGTTCCAGCGTCAGCAGGAGAGAGCTGTTCTCGGTGTGTGGGAAGTTGGTCGGTCACTACCCGATCGCTGGATGGCTGCGCACGGCATGTAGTTACACCAAGAGACGAGCAGAGGGGGAGAGTTGGGGCGACAAGGTGGGAGAAGGGACGGTGGCGATGATGCAGGAAATCCTAGAGTGGACGAGAGCGGAAGACCCGGTCAGGGGGAACTGGTACGTGCCCAAGACGGAATGCGGGACCGTCTGGTGTGATGATAGCAGTATAGCGATAGGGGTTGTGTTGGAAATCGAAGGTGCTGCGGTGGAGGACGCGGCCTGGCTTCGGAAAGCAGATGATTTCAACCACATCAATGTCGCCGAAATAGCTTGTAGTGTGTGCGAGATTCGAATATAAAGGCGCGTACCTTCTCTTCGCTCTGACGGAGAGCCTTCAGGGGTAACGGATCCTCCGACACAGCCTCGACCCGAACGCTAAAGATAGAAGCTGCTTCACCAACCTTAGCAACGTCTTCACCCGTCGACGACCCTCGTTCGAAAGGCCGAAATCGCCGCTCCCTGCGCGCGCCTCAGGGCTTCCCCTTCCGGTTGCCCCAACTTCCGGTCAGCTCACCCAGCTGCTGACGTCATCCCACACATACATATATTCATATATTCATTCATATCTAGAGAACAGATATAAAGTCCGACGTTTAAAAATATAATAATATATATAAATAAATAAACATCATATAATATATATAAATATATAAGACGTATTAAAATTCCAGTAAAAATAGAGAAAAAATAGAGAAAAAATAAAGATACAAAAATTACAAAATTGTTCATCTACCAATTGATATGATACATTTCATATATTCGAAACTGACACTCCCCTCATCAGGATGTTTTTTACACACAATACACAATACATGGAAACAAATGTACAATTACATACCAGCTAGGTGCGATAGAATTTGATTTTTTTATTACCCACAAGGGGCTATACACAGAATGGGACAATACAAAACACACACACACAAAAAAAAAAAACCATAAGCGCATGATAAAGATGAAAAGGGGTTAAATGAGTAATGCAAGCGATGTTAACCGCCCCATCGGTCAACATCACTTACTTGCCCTCTTACCTAATCGAATCAAACTCTACATAGTCCTCCAATATTACCCCGTAACGTCTCTCAAGTTACTTTCTATTTTTCCTGTCTAATCTCCCATATATCAATACGTAATCGTTCTTAAGTTCATCTTGAAGTTCATCCAGTTGGCATTTAGATAGTACCACCTCCATGTCCTCACCCCAGTCCTCTGGCAATTCAGCCTTTCCCCAGTCTTTCATTATTTTAAATAAATTTTCATCATTTACCTACACAATGTTCTTCGGAACGGGAGTTTTCTGCGTTACCTTGGGTGTTTGTTTTTTGTTTTCTTGTTGCTGGGGAGTGGGTAGGTTTGGTGTCTGCAGGGGAAGGATGAGCCACAAAGGGTGCGGGTGGTGCTGGGGTGGGTTGGGATTCAATATAACTTGCCTTTTTTCTTTTTCTTTTCTTCCTTTTTCCTAAGGATTCCCATTCTGTTGAATCTTCTTCGGCTACTTTTTTTCTCTTCCACTGTTGTCTCCTGTTTTTCCTGGGATTTTTCCTCTTCTTTTGATGGTTCTTTTGTTGGTTCCTTCACTATTGGCTGGCAATTAGCTCAGGCCACATTTGAAGCACCGAGGGGCCCTGCCCTCCACCCATACTCTTAACATTATATCACCCATAGTGATCGTTTCAGACAAATTTTCTAATACTTCTGTGTCTACTTGGACACCCATTTCCAATGTCTCTCCATTGTTTGTTCCTTCTTCTCGAGCCATGCCTGGCTCATAAGGGCCGGTTTCCCGGTTTCTTTTGGCGTATAGGTTCCCACCTGGACGGGACGCCAGTCCGTCGCAGGTGAGGTGCAAGCTGCAGGAGGAAAGAGTGAGAGAAAGTTGTGGCGAAAGAGTCAGCAGAAGTTCGCCATTACCTTCTGCCGGAGCTACGTGGAGCTTAGGTGTTTCGCTCATAAACACACATCACCCGGTCTGAGATTCGAACCCGCGATCCCTCGACCGCGAGTCCGCTGCTCTTACCACTAGGCCATGTGCTTCCTCTCCATCTGTTATCGTTGCTTGAATAATGTCCACCTTTTCCTCGTTTTCGATAATAATTGCTGCCACTATCCATTCCGTTTCTATATCTGGTGGTATTCTTTCCACCCTGATTCTAGTTGTTTTTCTTCCCAGATATGAGGGTAAAAGAATTACTTGTTCGTTTTTACAGTTCTTGCTGCCATCCTCCTAGCAGTTTCTTCAGTTCTAAACTGCACTACCACTGTGCCGTACTATTTCCTCTTGCGAGAAAAATTATTTTCTCCTCTGTTGTTCTATGAGCCTCCTCCACCGTTTCGATACCCACCAAATCAATTCTCTTCTTCTTGTTTGCGAAAACTCTGTAAGTTATTGTTCTCTTTTCTAGCTTGTTTCTTCTTTTCTTTGGCGGTGACAACTTCGCGTCTCCGTCTATCTTCTTCACCATTTCCTGACAGTCTGGCAACTTAGCCAGGTCTATTTCCTTTTGAGTCGGCTTCATAGCTCCTGCGTAAGTTCGTCCTTCTAGTACCACATCCAGTCTACCGACCGCCTCTACTAACTCCTCCTCAGAGGTCGATAAGTCTGACTCATTTATGTCTGAAAACATTTTTCTCCTCGCCATTTCCTCCCCATTTCTTTCGTCTGTTACAAACAGAAAAACAGAATTCAATTAACAAACCTTCTCAAAATTCACCAATTTTTATTATTTATATCATTATGTATATTTATATTTATATGTATATGAGTATGAGTATATGCACTCATATGTATATGTATTTGTTTTATTATGGGTATATACCCACACCTTTATAAGTATATATGTAATCTCCGAAGAGGCCTTAGGATGTTTTTGTAAATGTCTCATTTATAACTACATATTGACCTACCATAAATGGCTAATATGAGTTGAATGAGACATACTTATCTACATGGCCGAAACAGCTGTAAGATATAGTCTATATTTATATTCATGTGTACCTATATTTATGTTCTATTATACATATTCTACTTATTGCATAACATTACTATTTTATGTACACTCCTTCATGTACACTACTTTACCCTGCATTATTATGTTTAACCTTATAGTTTCTTATGTAGTGGTTTAATAAAGTATGTGATTGAGTATTATCTGGTAATTGATATTTGATTTCGATGTATTTCTCCATTTTCTTATTTTGTATTATGAATTTGTGGTAAAACATTTTACCTTTGCCCATATAATACAATAAATGAAT
>NC_043001.1:133295422-133297922 GCF_006345805.1 Octopus sinensis | reverse complement strand
ATGCTGGCATGGGTTGGACGGTTTGACTGAGGACCGGTTTGACTGAGGACACTTTTCAAGTGTGACTGGCAAGTGTGACTGGCATGGGGTCCAGTCAGGTGGCACTGGCATTGATCATGTTCGAATGTTACGTTTTGCATGCCGTTGGCACACAAGGAGACATGATCACACAAGGAGAGAGAGGTACACACAGATACACACACACATACACACACACAAACAAACATACATTAATGTTTGCTAGCAACAGTCAATGAAGTATTGATTTTTCAGCAAGTACTTGAGTGATCCATTAGGATGTTAACAATTAAAAATGGTTTTTGATTAGTAGTACTTCTGTAACAAATATGTGAGATGATCTAAATTATTGTGAGAAAGATGTTGTAATGTTTGTTACATAAAATACATCAACACAATAAACATAATGTCAATACGATGTTCAATTTTGCCGAGCTAAATATATTACGTCTACTCACCATTTTGTTGCCAGGTGGTATCTAAAGTTTAAAGCGGATATGTGAGGTAATCTTTTGGTTGAATGCTATTGATATGAATATTCAATATCATGGCAACATGATTATTTGTTTCACTTTACATATCAGCATTGGAAAGTTCCCAGAAACTAGGATAGACGTCACAGGTAGATTTTGTTATTGTCTCTTTGATTCTGTGCTGGACATTCGTGTAAGGCAGGGATACCCAAATTCTTTCAGATTGTCGCTCCCTTGGGACCCAGGGGACACTCCTAGCGACCCCCACCCACCACTACCAACGGTGACTTCTTCTTACTGCAAATTCAGAACAACTGTATTTCACGAATACAATTTACTCTAATTAACCCCATTTGGTATATGTGTCGCCGGTTCCCCTTTTGTATTGGTGCTACGTGCATTTTTCTGTGTATAATCAGAAGAAAGGAGTCCATGTGCTAATTGATTTTAAATGTACACTTTGATCGAAAACTTTGATGAATCATTTGTGTTTTGTGCGGTCACTGAAGCAAGCAAATAGAAAGACAGCAAGCTGTGACACTCGGGCATTGAGTTTATAAAGAAAACATATAAAATCGATATTACTATGACAACTAGGAATAGTTTATGATTGTAAGTTATTACTATTACGCCTGTAGTAACAATAGAAAACTCTAACTAAGTAATAAATCAATATTTTATAAACAGTTAAAATTTTTTTAAAGTTATTTACTAAATCTAATGTCGATGTACATGTCATAGCAAGTCACTTGAGATATGAACCAGATTCATAGAAGACGTCACATGCTAAGAATATTGAAGTCAAACTAAGTTTGCAATTTATGTACAAACCAGCAGAGATTAAAAATAAAAAAATATAAAGGATTTGTAGTGGAAAGATCCAAGGTGGATATTAGAGAGTGTAGAGATAACAGATGCGATAAATAATGGAATGATATCGGTTTATAGTTTAAATAATTTATTTACGGGATTTGCATTTGCTGTTGGTATTTTTCACTATGGCGACAAATTGTATCAACAGGATCCATCTGTGGATATGATGTGGTAGAACTGAATATGTTTTGTGCCTGTGTGTTCGTTGTTCATCTGAGAAAATACTGGTCGGCTATTTCGTCCGCCTCTGTTTGCGTCCCAGATCCTTTCTTATTTCTTTATTGCCCACAAGGGGCTAAACTCAGAGGGGGACAAACAAAGACAGACAAACGGATTAAGTCAATTACATCGACCCCAGTGCGTAACTGGTACTTATTTAAGGCGGCAAGCTGGCAGAAACGTTAGCACGCCGGGCGAAATGCTTAGCGGTATTTCGTCTGCCGTTACGTTCTGAGTTCAAATTCCGCCGAGGTCGACTTTGCCTTTCATCCTTTCGGGGTCGATAAATTAAGCACCAGTTACGCACTGGGGTCGATGTAATCGACTTAATACCTATGTCTGTCCTTGTTTGTCCCCTCTATGTTTAGCCCATTGTGGGTAATAAAGAAATAGGTATTTATTTAATCGACCCCGAAAGGATGAAAGGCAAAGTCGACCTCAGCGGAATTTGAACTCAGACGAAATACCGCGAAGCATTTCGCCCAGCGTGCTAACGTTTCTGCCAGCTCGCAGACCCTTTCTGTCTGTCCCTTTGCTGACCACGGTATTTATAACCTGTCGTGGCAGCTAGAAGGACAGACATACCGCATGAGAGATTGTGCCTAGGTAGGTCAGCTCTTGTCCATTTGAACTTCGTCTGACTTGGCCAAGGTCGCAGGTCAAAGGGAGACGATCAATCATTTTTTTGAAAGGACAAAGAAAATTTCTTTTGCACCTGTTTGGTCAGTGGTGCCTCAGACGATCCATGGTCAGTGGTGCCTCAGACGATCCACGGTCAGTGGTGCCTCAGACGATCCACGGTCGACTGCCTCGGCAGAAACATGTCGGCGCGTTGAAAGAGATATGCAACTATTGATTACACAACCCACTAGAGGTAGGGTGTCTTTTAGCACACACGAGAATGTGAGTGTTGCAAG
>NC_043001.1:133242922-133290422 GCF_006345805.1 Octopus sinensis | reverse complement strand
AATAATAATGATTCACGTAAAAAGCACTATCCGACTCGTGGCCGATGCCAGTGCCGCCTTGACTGGCTTCCGTACTGGTGGCACGTAAAAAGCACCAATCCGATTGTGACTGTTGCCAGCCTTGCCTGGCACCTGTGCCGGTGGCACGTAAAAAGCACCCACTACACTCATGGAGTGGTTGGCGTTAGGAAGGGCATCCAGCTGTAGAAACACTGCCAGATCAGACTGGAGCCTGGTGCAGCCTTCTGGCTTCCCAGATCCCCGGTCGAACCATCCAACCCATGCTAGCATGGAGAACGGACATTAAACAATGAATAATAATAATAATAACAATAGATTGGTGGGAGTCTGAGACACCCTGCGGATGGGCTACAAAGGATGGTCGGAGTTGAAAACAGAGAGCTAAGAGTTGAAAGCAGAGAGAAGAGTAGACAGGAGGAACAGGGAAATGGTGACGGGGCTGTTAAGGATGAGGAACAAAAACGTTATACAGTAAACTCTTGGAGGCGCAATGGCCCAGTGGTTAGGGCAGCGGACTCGCGGTTTCGATTCCCAGACCGGGCGTTGTGAGTGTTTATTGAGCGAAAACACCTAAAAGCTCCACGATGCTCCAGCAGGGGGTGGTGGTGATCCCTGCTGTACTCTTTCACCACAACTTTCTCTCTCTTACTTCCTGTTTCTGTTGTACCTGTATTTCAAAGGGCCGGCCTTGTCACTCTCTGTGTCATGCTGAATATCCCAAGAACTACGTTAAGGGTACACGTGTCTGTGGAGTGCTCAGCCACTTACACGTTAATTTCACGAGCAGGCTGTTCCGTTGATTCGGATCAACCGGAACCCTCGTCATCGTAACCGACAGAGTGCTTCCACAGTAAACCCTGACACTGTGGTGAGTGGACATGCAGAGGAAATGAACCAACTTAGATAATGAATTGCTGGAAATTCAAAGATGACTCACCGAGTTCATGAATGCTCCAGAAGAAAAAATACCCATGAATATGAGAAGGGTACATAGGAGTATGATAAATAAAGTAAGAAAGGGACATAATGTGGGCAAGGCAAGATCTAGGAAAAATTAAGCAATGGTTAAGAGGAAAAAGGCGGAGAGCTGGCAGAAACGTTAGCACGACGGGCGAAATGCTTAACGGTATTTCGCTTGCCGTTACGTTGTGAGTTCAAATTCCGCCGAGGTTGACTTTGCCTTTCATCCTTTCGGGGTCGATAAATTAAGTACCAGTTATGCACTGGGGTTGATGTAATCGACTTAATACCTATGTCTGTCCTTGTTTGTCCCCTCTATGTTTAGCCCCTTGTGGGTAATAAAGAAATAGGTATTTCATCTGTCGTTACGTTCTGAGTTCAAATTCCGCCAAGGTCGACTTTGCCTTTCATCCTTTCGGGGTCGATTAAATAAGTACCAGTTACGCACTGGGGTCGATATAATCGACTTAATCCATTTGTCTGTCCTTGTTTGTCCTCTCTGTGTTTAGCTCCTTGTGGGTAGTAAAGAAATAGATAAATAAAGTAAGAAAGGGACATAATGCGGGCAAGGCAAGATCTAGGAAAAATTGAGCAATGGTTAAGAGGAAATGGGGAAAAAAAACGACCGAGAAAAATTAAAGAAATATAAAATACGGAAGAACGGGTTTGATGCAGTAATAGAGTAGTTAAAACAGAAGAGTGGAGGCGCAATGGCCCAGTGGTTAGGGCAGCGGACTCACGGTCGTAGGATCGCAGTTTCGATTCCCAGACTGGGCGTTGTGAGTGTTTATTGAGCGAAAACACCTAAAGCTCCACGAGGCTCTGGCAGGGGATGGTGGTGATCCCTGCTGTACTCTTTCACCACAACTTTCTCTCACTCTTACTTCCTGTTTCTGTTGTACCTGTATTTCAAAGGGCCGGCCTTGTCACACTCTGTGTCACGCTGAATATCCCCGAGAACTACGTTAAGGGTACACGTGTCTGTGGAGTGCTCAGCCACTTACACGTTAATTTCACGAGCAGGCTGTTCCATTGATCGGATCGACCGGAACCCTCGTCGTCGTAACCGATGGAGTGCTTCCATCCAAAACAGAAGATCATGGCAAAAATCCAGAAGATCAGAAGACTTGCTTGTAAACAGAAATAAACAGTTTGAGAACAGATTGTTAAAAAATAACCTGAAGCAATTCTTCTGAACATTAGAAGGAGACAATGATGAAAATGTTGCTCCTGATGCAAATCAAACCAAAGAGTTCTGGAGTGGATTGTGAGGAAACAATGTGGTGCATAAAAGGGATGCAATGTGGATAAGAAAGAAACAAAGGAATATTGTCATAAGCACAGGTAACGTGAAAGAACAAGTGGGTAAAGTGCCTAGCTGGAAAGTCCCAGGGTTTAAATTCTATAACTGTAAATCCTGGTAGATTTCATGATATAGCTTTTTTTTTCACATGAAATATACTCTTACTCTTTTACTTGTTTCAGTCAATTGACTGCGGCCATTCTGGAGCACTGCCTTTAGTCGAGCAAATCGACCCCAGGAATTATTCTTTAGATGCCCAGTACTTAATCTATCGGTCTCTTTTTGCCAAACCGCTAAGTGACGGGGACATAAACACACCAGCATCGGTTGTCAAGCAATGCTAGGGAGACAAATAGACACACAAACACATACACACACATATATATATATATACATATATATGACAGGCTTCTTTCAGTTTCTGTCTACCAAATCCACTCACAAGGCATTGGTCGGCCCGGGGCTATAGCAGAAGACACTTGCCCAAGATGCTACGCAGTGGGACTGAACCCGGAACCATGTGGTTGGTTAGCAAGCTACTTACCACACAGCCACTCCTGCGCCTGTGTGTCTAATTTAGGTTTGTATTTTTCTATTAGCAAAGCATCCATAGGTATTCCCATTTTTTAAAAAATTCTATACAAAATGTTACTATCAATTTTATTTTGTATATTATATTATAATGAGATGCAATGACTCCTTGTTGTAAATGCATAGTCAATCAATAAGAAAGTATTGTAGTTGTGCGTCCATTAAACAGTTTAAGCCATGACACTTATAATTTCCATGATTGCATTAACATATATTATATTGGTTGTCTGAGATATGCTGTGATTTTATACTGTATAGTTTTGTGTTAAAAAGATCTCTATTCTTGTGTTATTGTTAGTTAGTTAGTTAGTTAGTTAATTTGGCTCAAAAGCAAATAGCAAGGCCATGTAGGGGGACATGGAGTTAAGTACAGGTGGTGTTCATGTAAAGAGTTCAGGCCACTTGAGGTCAAGGGAGGCTTTGAACAAAGCGGTCGTCGGCATCTTCACCATCTCTCTGGCAGCTTGTTCCACGGATCCACAACCCGGACGGAGAAAGCTCCTCTCTTTGATTGAGATGAAATCGTCGCAGGTAGAGCTTTTAGGAATGACCCCGCAGCCGACGCTCTGGAGCAGGAGTGAAGAACAGCTCTTTAAGAGGTTACACTTTCCGCTTATGATGTTGTGGGCGAGAATGAGATCACCACGGCGGCGGCGTTTTTCAAGAGAATAAAGGTCGAGCGTCCTCAGCCTTTCTTCGTAGGACAAATTTTTGAGACCATGAACCATGCGGGTAGCCAGCTTCTGGACTCTTTCGAGATGCTGTATGTCTTTGAGGAGATAAGGAGAAGAGGCTTGAATCCCATACTCCAATATGGGTCTCACCAGCATGACATAGAGTGGTAGGAATATGGCTGCTGTGAGCATTCCGAATGACCGTTGAATCAAGAACAGAATTCCGCATGCTTTGTTGGCAGCATGGACGCACTGGGCCGAAGGCGAAAAGGAGGAATCCACCAAGATACCTAGGTCCTTTACCTGATCGGTCCTCTCCAGCAGCAGATGACCCGGCTCGAAATCAAGTTGAGTTGCAGGAGTAGAGCCGACAGGCAGATGACAGCACTTTGACACGTTCAGACACAGGTCCCAATTGTTAGACCACTTCCAAATTTGGTGGAGGCATCGACGAAGAACCTCTATATTACCGCGAGGAGCGACCCGTTTGATATCGTCGGCAAATAGAAGGGTGTGTTGCGTGAGGTCGTCGGGCAAGTCATTTATGAAGACTAAGAACAACAAGGGCCCAAGCACTGAACCTTGAGGCATGCCACTGCAATATATTCTAAAAACCGTTAGTTTGTAGTTAGACTCAGTATAAGTTGTGTTCTGTTAGAATATATGTGAAAGCCAACTCTTCAATTTTATTAGCAAGCGGTAGTTATAAAGAAATTTGGGAGTCAGAGTACACTAAAGACAAGATAAAACAGCACAGCTCCCAGGACTTCAGGAAACATTTTTTCACGCTAAGAGTTGCTGAAGCATGGAACAAACTGCCGGCATCAGTTGTTAGTTGTCGGAGCACTGCATCCTTCAAAACTTCCATGCTTTCTGAGATTCGCCAACACTACACCTGATTTTCTCCCCTCCATACACACACAAGCATGTATCTGACTCATGCATTGTTCGCTTTCCAGACATTTTTACATTACTGCATGTACTTTATATGCACTTTCTGACAAGTTGTGGTGCACCTGAGCACTATATACAATAATTTCATTATTATTATCATTTATCTCTTCTCCTGGAGATTTCCTGCTAATCTTCTTTGAAGTTAATAGGAAGCAGTGAAACAAACACTTTGTTCTGAAGCTCTTTAAAATAATCTTTATTAAAATTTGTAAACAATTGAATTCTTTCAAATTGAGAAATAAAATATTCAACATAAATGATATATATCACAAAACCCATAGCGCACCAATGTTTAGTATCCAGCCAAGAAGAGGAAGGAAACCTTATTTCTCTGTCTTCCTCATCAAAATTCACAGACATAAGAGAGCTGAAATGAATAAGGAAAACAAAAATCAAAAAAATAAAGACCCCAAAAAACTGTTTTTATGCTAAAATACCAGCTCCCTGTACAAGCTGAGCTCAGAGTGTATTGTTTCGATGAGGTTGTCTGGCTGCAGTTTAGAAAAGAAGGTATTACTTGCTGATATTTCATGACTTCAGTACAGTTTTCGGTACTGTCATGCTTTTAGCTGTCAGAAGTGAAAGTAGTCAACTTCGTGTATTTACGTCGTCAGGTTTATACCTTCGTTAATTTACGCCGTTTATTTACGTACCACCACGCTGTTAGGTTTATAAAACAATTGAAGTTCAGTTTAAAGTTTATAAATAAATACATTTCATTCCATGTTCTGTTTAACCCTTTAGTGTTCAGATTATTCTATCAAACATAATGCTTATTGATTCCCATTGATTTGAATTAATCATGCATTATCTCATATCTTCAAGATCTTGATGGTGTAATTACTTAATGTAGAATAACATTGTAGGGTAGGTGTGAGAGCCTGGATCTGGTCAGTTTGAACATAAAACAGATTAACTATTTTGGCCGGATATGGCCGGTTTAAATACTAAAGGGTTAAACTTTATAAATAAATATATTCTTGCAGTGTGTGTATATGTGGCTATATGTCTGACTAATGTGTGTGTGTCTGTATTTATTGTATGTGTGTATAAGTAGTTATATGCTTATATTATCCATTATAGTAATATTTGTCTGTTGAAATCCGTTTTAAGGCGGTCAATAGTTTAATCAAAGATGTGTCTATACATGTATATATATATATATATATATATATACATGTGTATACATATATATATACATGTGTATAAATTAACGAAGGTATAAACCTGACGTAAATACATGAAGTTGACGACTTTCACTTCTGACAGCTAAAAGCATGACAGTGCCCAATTTTCACTTCAGACAGTTTTCTTTCTAGTCAGTATATGACTAGTTCCAATATTAAAAATTGACTTTCTCTCTCACATACATATGCACATGCATGGATGTGGTACACAGTAAGTGATATAAATTGATTCCACAAGAGTCAATGACTTACTTATATACAGTAGCGTCCAACCAATATCTTCATGTTAATCACAGAAAATATCGTAGTTTATAATGCCTAATAATAATTAGGTTTGACAATTTAGATTTCAAAATTCCCTCTTTGGTAATAGAACTAAAAAAAATAAGCTCCTAAAATTAAAGATTAGGTGGTGTTGAACTGGGCACCAAGCTAAGTTGACCACCCAAGAATACAGTACACAAAAGGTTTGAACAAATACCCTAAGGCAATTTGCCCACCGCTCTGGACTGGTACTTTATTTTATTGATCTTGAAGGGATGACAGGTAAAGTTGACTTTGGTAGGACTTGCACTCAATATGTAAAGAGTTAGAATAAACACAAGGTATTTTGTCCTAAGCTCAAATTACTTTACTAATTTGCCACTTATCTAATTAGATTTTTGCTTCTTTTTCTTAAATATAAACTAATGTAAGTATCCTGTGAGAAGCATTCTAAATATTCTACCAGGAGCACTCTGTCATCAGATTTCAGCTGATATTTCAACAGATGTGAACTTCCTCAGAAATTCTGCTAATGAAAACTCAACACTCATAAAAACTAGTTTCCCAATCATTAGAATAAGAAGAAAAAACAAAAACAAAAACAAAAAGGGGAGAAAAAAAACTGTAAAATAACTTCTGCAATATAGAATTTCTTATTTCTTTGATATAGCTTTGCTATCTATTTTAAGTATAATCATTAGCTGGGAAGGTTTTAACAAATTTGTACTTGTATATACTAGCAGATTAACTGTTTTTACAGCCATATATCTTTGCTACCATTAACCAGTTCATTTTTTTTACAGCTCAGTGTCATTTCTATCATTAACCAGTTGAGTGTTTCAACAGTTGGATGTCTCTCCTATCATTAACTTGTAAACTATTTTTATAGTTATATGTCTCTCTCTTACCATTAACTAGTTAACTGCTTTTACAGCTAAATGTTTCAGTCAAATGGAAAGGAAAAATGAAATATATAATCACTAAAGCAGACTAAAGCAAGCACAATTATATACCTTGTTCAGCAAAAGAACACAATCTGGCTGAATTGGTATAAATTGAACTCAAGGCAATGCCCACAATAGTCAAACACCTTAATCTCAGTCATTATGTTTTACAAAAATTGACCAATACAAACCAATAATGAAAATCTATTTAGATCCCTCCACAGGAGGAAGTTAATGCTAAGCCCATATAGCCCCTTCCTAATTGAGGCTTTGATCCCTTATAAAAAGCTGATACATGATTTACAACAGTGATGTAGCAGAGAATGTTATGTATAAACCCTGGAAAGATAACAGATTCACTTTGTTTCATCTTGAGAAAAATTAAAATGAAAACTGCTAAAGAAATTAACAAGTGACAGTAAACAGAAAATGAATATCAAATATGGAAAGATATGTGTTTATCATATTGACTAAATTATCAATACTGCAGGGTATACAATACATGTAATACAGTTTGTTGTGGGTATATATGTTTGATGTAATATATATGTGTATATATGGGTATGTAAGAAAGTTGGCATAGGTATGTATGTTACAGCTGAAGGAAAAGAACTGACAATTTTTTGGAACTTGTTACAAAATACAATGATCTGGGGAAAAAACATAACAGTCCAAAGAAGGTTTCTTTGGAATTTCACTGGTTCTTGAGTAACACACACACACACACACACAAACACACAGACGTACACAACCATATATATACACACACACAGTATGCTGGGCCAAATGTATGTTTCATCATACAAAATACAAAACATTAAAGAATGTTAATTACACAAAACAGACAGAAGTGTATAGAATGTAATATATATATATATATATATATATGTGTGTGTGTGTGTGTGTATAAGTGCATAAAGTTCATATCTACAGCCAGCCTCAGAGTGATGTGTTCAAACAAATTAGGGATTTCATTTCTGTCAATAAGATGCTTACTTCATATGGAAAGACTTCCGCCCGTCCCAACCACTTTTTCTCCCAAATTTGTTTATTTTATTTATTTATTTACTTTTTTGCCAAAAACCTCCGTTTTCAGATACAGAGGTTCCAGAAAATTGCCAAAAAATTGGCATTGTTAAATTTTACTCCCCTCCAATCCCCCCCAATTATTCAATTTTGACTTCTTTCCCCAACACTAACCCTGACCCTAACTGTAACTACAGAAATGATTTGAAATTTTTGTTTGAATTATATAATGTCCATATGTTTCCGCATATTTAGAAAAAAAGAAAAATTCTTTAAAAAAAATTTTACAAAAATATTTGGAAATTTTTTTCAGAATCATAATCTCCGTATTTTTACGCATATTTTGAAAAAAAAAAAAGATTATGAAAAAAGTAAAAAAATGAAGGAAATGGGGGTAGGGGTGTGGTGGTGGGGTTAATTTAAAAATGCCGATTTTTGCCAATTTTTTTTTTTGCAGATTCGTATTCTCCGTAGCTGAAAAGTGGGGTTTGTGTCGCAAAAAAAAAATTTTTTTTTAAAGGGTGGCTTGTGGGGACGGGCGCAAGTCTTGCCCTCCACACTTATGCACACACCACACACACACACACACACATCCATACACACACAGTACGCCGGTCCACATGTATGTTTCATCATACAAATTACAAAATATTAAAGAACGTTAATCACACACACTTGACAGAAGTGTATAGAAGTATATAGAAGTGTATAGAATGTAATATATATATGTGTGTGTGTGTATAAGTGTGCGAAGCTCATATCTACAGCCAGCCTCATAGTGATGTGATCAAACAAATTAGTGATTTCATTTCTGTCAATAAGATGCTGGCTTGATTCATCTCCTCACGAGATATGCATTTAAAATCCTTCTTGCTTACTACATACTAATCATGCACACACATGTGAGCGCATGTACCCTAGTAGGTAGGATATGTTGACTGCACAGGCATAAGGTCATGGGTTTGCTTCATGGACCGGACAATGCACAGTGTCTTTAAGCAATGCAAATCTTACATGCTGCTGCAGTTCGCTCAGCTGCAAGAGTGCACCAGCCAGATACTGCTGCAGCTATCTTTCCCTCTAGCAGTCAAATCCAGGATGTTCCACGGGATCAAGCATAGGAGGGCCAAGGTGTCTACGTCTGCCCATGACTACAGAGGCACCAAAAACAATTAGTAAAAAAATAGTACAAGTTACCAAGTCATACTCAGTAGTTAGTACACCCACGCCTCTAAATGTGTGTGTGCACGATGAGATATACTTACATACACACACACACACATATATATGTATATATACATACATATAGATATATACAAACACACACACACACACACACACATATATATATATATATACATATATACACATACACACGTATTCATACATACAACAAATACACACACTCATACATATACAAACATACACACACACACAACACACACACACACACATATATATATATATATATATATATACATATACACACATACACACGTATTCATACATATATGAGTGTATGTATTTGTTGTATGTATGAATACGTGTGTATGTGTGTATATGTATATATATATATATATATATATGTGTGTGTGTGTGTGTGTGTGTGTGTGTATGTTTGTATGTACTCATTTACATAGATACATTACATACACACAAGTGTGTATATAGTATATATACGGCTGATGTGTTTACAACTGAAACGAGAGAAGAAAGGGACAGTAAGAACTTTAAAAACGACGCCCCCCCCCCATGTATTGGTTCTATTGATGACCCTTTAAGAAAAAAGGTGTTGCTCCTTCCCTTCTGTATCGGTGTGTTTATGAAACTTCATCATGTGTTCGGCAAAGTTAGCTTGGCATTCAGCAGCCATATCCCGCTTGCAGGACTCGGTGTGCGCCAATTTATAAAGGACCAAGAACACAAAGCAGTGGAGGAAGATTGTGTAAAAGAAGGTGACAGTACGAGCGACCTTGTTGCCCATAATGAAACGGCCCATGCTTAGCGTGATCTTGTCGTAGGGTTTCAAGTTCATGTAACGCTTCATTCTTTCCTTGCGGTTGAATGTGTTGAAAGGGTTAAGTCTCTCCTCGTACTGAGAAGAGTACTGGCTTTCTGTTTCGTCGACATTGATGTGAGATTCAGACTGAAAAATACAGAGAAATAGCTTTACATTTGGTGAAGGACAATCGACAAAATAATTAAAAAAAAAAAATTTTTTAAATAGAAGAAAAAATATATATAAAAAAAAAATATAGGCGCAGGAGTGGCTGTGTGGTAAGTAGCTTGCTAACCAACCATATGGTTCCGGGTTCAGTCCCACTGCGTGGCACCTTGGGCAAGTGTCTTCTGCTATAGCCCCGGGCCGACCAATGCCTTGTGAGTGGATTTGGTAGACAGAAACTGAAAGAAGCCTGTCGTATATATATGTATATATATATGTATGTGTGTGTGTGTTTGTGTGTCTGTGTTTGTCACCCTAGCATTGCTTGACAACTGATGCTGGTGTGTTTACGTCCCCGTCACTTAGTGGTTCGGCAAAAAAGACCGATAGAATAAGTACTGGGCTTACAAAGAATAAGTCCCGGGGTCGATTTGCTCGACTAAAGGCGGTGCTCCAGCATGGCCGCAGTCAAATGACTGAAACAAGTAAAAGAGTAAAAGAGTAATAGAAGAACAAAAACCTTTCAAGACTAGCTTGTGTACATTCTTATCCCTTCATAAGGGCATATCATCATGTGTCTCGATCCCTAATGCACACCCAATGTTGATGCCCTTAAAGCTCAGCTCTCATTCATACACGAAGCCTTAGCTGTCTCATTTCTGTCTGACCTCCACAAACCTTCTACATTCTTTCTCGATACCTTACCTATTTCTTTACTACCCACAAGGGGCTAAACACAGAGAGGACAAACAAGGACAGCAAATGGATTAAGTCGATTACATCGACCCCAGTGCGTAACTGGTACTTAATTTATCGACCCCAAAAGGATGAAAGGCAAAGTTGACCTTGGCGGAATTTGAACTCACAACGTAACGCAGACGAAATACCGCTAAGCATTTCGCCCGGCGTGCTAACGTTTCTGCCAGCTCGCCACCTTTCTCAATACCTTACCACCATACAACATTGTACATGTTAACCTTCTGGCTTCCCAGATCCCCGGTCGAACCGTCCAACCCATGCTAGCATGGAGAACGGATGTTAAACGATGATGATGATGATGATGATGAACCTCAGCAAATACAACCCTCATATTTAAAACAGCCACCACTCTTCATTAGGGAAGAGTTACAGTTTACATGACTTGTGGGTGGAAGGGAAGAAGAGTTTTTGAGACTGGAAAACTGGCTTGAATGCTTGCAAGAAAGTGATGAGAGAAATAAACCAGGCAACCTGTTACCATCCAAGAATAGGAATTGACAGGCTTTCAAACAGTTCTGTTGGTATTTTTAAACTAGCTTTAAAATAATAGCCTCAATTTAACATTTGGCTCAGAAATACAAAAATCATCATCATCATCGTTTAACGTCTGTTCTCCATGCCAGCATGGGTTGGACAGTTCGACCAGGGATCTGGGAAGCCAGAAGGCTGCACCAGGCTCCAGTCTTATCTGGCAATGTTTCTACAGCTGGATGCCCTTTCTAACGCCAACCACTCCGTGAGTGTAGTGGGTGCTTTTTACGTGCCGCCTGCACTGGTGCCAGGCGAGGCTGGCATCGGCCACGGTCGGATTGGTGCATTTGACGTGCCACCGGCACGGAAGCCAGTCGAGGCGGCACTGGCTTCGGCCACGATTCGGATGGTGCTTTTTACGTGCCACCGACACGGTAGCCAGTCGAGGCGGCGCTGGCATCGGCCACGATTCGGATAGTGCTTTTTACGTATCTCCAGTCCAGGGGTCCTGGCATCTGCCGGGTGCCAGTCATAGGATTGGTTCAATTTTGATTCCGATTTCACTTGCCCCAATTTGAATATTCATATTTGGTTTAATGCTACTTAATAATCAGTAATTAACTAAAAGTGGAATGATATAAAAACCTCTGACTGGATTAGTTACACTACACTGACTACAAGTTTCATTTAACATCATGTCAACTTTAATGAAATCATAACTGAAATGAATGAAAAATGTTCATTAAAAAATTATTTGAATAAAAACACTGTGTTTGCTGGCATATAAGACACATTCTCATATGAGATGAACCCCATTTTACTAGTATATTTTATGGAAAAAAACAAATTTAATATATTCCACCATGCAGGTGCAGGTGGCACGTAAAATGCACCAATCCGACCAGTGCAGGTGGCACGTAAAAAGCACCCACTACACTCACGGAGTGGTTGGCATTAAGAAGGGCATCCAGCTGTAGAAACATTGCCAGATAAGACCAGAGCCTGGTGCAGCCTTCTGGCTTCCCAGATCCCCGGTCAAACCGTCCAACCCATGCTAGCATGGAGAACGGACGATGATGATGATGAAGATGATGATGCACTTACTGAAAGATATTTTAAAGTGGTTTTCTGGGGAAAAACTTATGATTCTGTACATGTTAATAATATGCTATAGCATCATCATTTAACATCCACTTTCCATGTTGGCACCGGTTGGACAATCTGACCAGGGCTGGTAAGCCAGAAAGCTGCATCAGGTCTAACTTGGCACGGTTTCTATGGTTGGATGCCCTTCCTAACACCAACCACTTTATCAGTGTGTGCTGGATGATTTTAACATGGACAACACAAGTACCTTTACAGGTCACCAGTACAAGTTTATTTTTGGCACCAGCACAGGACTCTTGCAGGCCAATCCTCTTCACCAGGGGAAGAGTAGACTGGAATAAAGTATGAAACCATAAATTTATCATAAATAAATTATGTTATTGAAGTACCATACTTTATCTTCTTCCAAATAAACTGTATAAGTTGTTTAGGAGGCGCAATGGCCCAGTGGTTAGGGCAGCGGACTCGTGGTCGTAGGATCGCAGTTTCGATTCCCAGACCGGGCGTTGTTTATGTTTATTGAGCGCAAACACCTAAAGCTCCACGAGTCTCCGGCAGGGGATGGTGGTGATCCCTGCTGTACTCTTTCACCACAACTTTCTCTCACTCTTACTTCCTGTTTCTGTTGTACCTGTATTTCAAAGGGCCAGCCTTGTCACACTCTGTGTCACGCTGAATATCCCCGAGAACTACGTTAAGGGTACACGTGTCTGTGGAGTGCTCAGCCACTTACACGTTAATTTCACAAGCAGGCTGTTCCGTTGATCGGATCAACCGGAACCCTCGTCGTCGTAACCGACGGAGTGCTTCCATGAGTTGTTTATATTTTGGACAAGAGAATTATGACACAGAATGTAAAATTCATATTTTTGGTTCTGAAATTTTGTGTTACCTTAATCAGCTACCAAAGTTGTATGCTACCACTATGATTTTCTTGTCATCGACTCACTGCAAATATTTGATAGATGGATGAAAACTTAATATTCCTTTCATCTTTCTAGGTGAATTTGCACTTGGATAATTAAAACAAATGTTTCTTAATGGTAACACGGTCACTAAATAATGTAAGTCATGTATCAGGTGTGCTGGGGAAGGAGGTATAATGAGATAATATGACCCCTCCTTATAACTGTTGATGTTCTGCTAGCAATTTTTCATAAGCTTGTGCTAGAAGATATTCTGGCTTGCTTTCAATATTTTACTACTAGTAACAATTATTGGCCTCACATACTTCTGCCCATCCAACTCCCTAACTTACAACACTTGGTCACCCATCCGCATTGCAGCTAAATAAGACATAAAGCAAATTTTTGATACATTTAAAAATAAAAGGGCATCAGATATGTCAGCAAATATGACAGTTAGAAAAAGAATAAAAAAAAAAAAAAGATACAGAAAAAAAAGGCGCAGGAGTGGCTGTCTGGTAAGTAGCTTGTTTACCAACCACATGGTTCCGGGTTCAGTCCCACTGCGTGGCACCTTGGGCAAGTGTCTTCTACTATAGCCCCGGGCCGACCAATGCTTTGTGAGTGGATTTGGTAGACGGAAACTGAAAAGAAGCCCGTCGTATATATGTGTATATATATATATGCGTGTGTGTGTTTGTGTGTCTGTGTTTGTCCCCCTAGCATTGCTTGACAACCGATGCTGGTGTGTTTATGTCCCCGTTACTTAGCAGTTCGGCAAAAGAAACCGATAGAATAAGTACTGGGCTTACAAAAGAATAAGTCCGGGGTCGAGTTGTTCGATTAAAGGCGGTGCTCCAGCATGGCCGCAGTCAAATGACTGAAACAAGTAAAAGAGTAAAAGAGTAATACAAAACATTAAAGTACTTACTTTTGATGGATAACTTTGTAAGAATCGTATTTTCTCATACAGCTTGACATTGTCAGATCGGAGTTTGTCTGTCTCATTCTGGAGCAAAGTGACTTGTTGTTTCAAAACCAAATTCTGTGTTTCTAGGTCCTGGGCTCGCAGACGGTAACGTTCTCTTTGACTCTGAACAATTGGTAGAAGAGAGGAAGCGGCAGTTAGAGAAGACTTGTCACTCTCTCCATTCACCGGAGGAGTCATCTCTTTAACAAAATCTGCCATAACCTCGGTGGTAGGAGTGACAGGTTTAGCTTCAACACCTTCAGCTGCACCACGAAACATCGAAGATAATGCATTAACACTGCGTAAATCTTCTTCAAGTTGAGATATCATTGTTTTTTGTTCTGTAAGAGTAGAAGCAGCTTCTTTATAGCTGTCCTGCAGTTTTGTATATTGTTTGCTCAACTCACTATTGGCCATCTTCAGCTGTGTCGTCTCAGCTTGTAAACTCTTATTTTTCTCCAGAAGTAAAAGCTCCAGCGACTTTGACTGAGGTACAGAAACTTCGTCGGAAGATTTACAGAATTCAATGGATTTCAAAATAGTTAACTCTCGGCTGATCTCCTCATAATCTCCTTGTAATTTCAATTTTTCTTCAAGTTCTTGGTATGCAGTGTTCTTCTGATTGAGTTCTTCTTCCAGCTGGTTGATCCGAGCACTTGTTGACTCGCGTAGTTTTGTCTGTGACATCTGCAGGCGTTGCACATCATCAACAAGCTGGCTGATTTCTTTTTCTTTTGCAGAAAGTTCCACTTCGAGATTAGAACGTTTCAGGATGTCTAACGCTTGTTCCATTTCTTCAGATTTATCCAGACTTAAAGAATCTTGATTCTGAGAAATAAGCATCTGTTGCTGTTGATTCTGCACTTTAATCTGCTCTATCTGTAAATAAGCAAAAAAAAATCAAATGAAAAAAAAAAAGTAATATAATAAATAATTCATATAACAATTGAAACAGTTGGTTTTTCTATCTTACTTATATAGATTACTAGCAGTATCGCCCGGCGTTGCTCGGGTTTGTAAGGGAAATAACTATATAAGCATTTTTAGAGAGTTATAGCCAAAAAATAGCAAAAAAAAATGCATTAAAAATGGAAAAAAAAATTATGGTAAATTTTTTTTAAATCGTTGATTCATCGTAGACATTTTTAGAGAGTTACTTCCCTTTTTTTAATAGCGAAAAAATGCATTAAAATGGAAAAAAATTATGGTAAATTATTTTTAAAATCGTAGACTCATTGTAGACGTGCGCTAATACCCAGAAGGGCTCGATATGAATCACGACTATAAGATACCCGGTTTTGGTTAAGCTGCACCGCAAAATGTGGGAGTAGTTAGGAATCTAAATCGTAGGAGACAGACACACAACTTCACTTTTATATATAAAGATTTCACAAGAAAAATTACACGTTCTCAGCTTTTCCTAAAACAAAAAAGACTACCTGGTAAGGGAAGTTTTACTCAAGTCTGCCACATCCTTGCTGTGATCAAGCTATGTTATCTTTTCTGTTACTTTAGGGAAAGTGTACATGAAACACTATCGTCTCATCTTTGCCCACTTATTCTTGGGAGGGTCATGGGAGGGGGGAGGCAGAGTTCTCAAGTACACCTTCCCCTAGGTCCTGTCAGAAACAACTGTCTCTAATTGATCCAGCTGGATATCCCGAGTGAGTGAGACCAACCAAGCTCATGAATCCTATTCAACCATCTTGGCTGCAGTTTAACCCTGAGTTTCCTGCCAGTTGGTTTAGCCTGGCCACCAGACACAACAGTTAGTTGTGAGATAAGCAAGATCTGGCTGTTTGAATAAGCAATCCTGGACCAAACAGCTGTAACCTACAAAGGGAGATGGAGAAATAGGGGGACATTGTTAGCTGTCAAGAAAACTCACTTGTGAAACATTGTGAATTATGAAATTGAACGGAAAGAATTTAAGCCATGAACAATGGAATATTTTTTTTAATGGAAAGAAGTATTGGAGAAGTGTGGAGGCGCAATGGCCTAGTGGTTAGGGCAGCGGACTCGCGGTCGCAGGATCGCGGTTTCAATTCCCAGACCGGGCGTTGTGAGTGTTTATTGAGCGAAAACACCTAAAAAAGCTTGACGAGGCTCCGGCAGGGGGTGGTGATCCCTGCTGTACTCTTTTACCATAAGTCCCGGGGTCGAGTTGCTCGACTAAAGGTGGTGCTCCAGCATGGCCACAGTCAAATGACTGAAACAAGTAAAAGAGTAAAAGAGTAAAGAGTATTATTTTTATACATCCTCCTAATTTCTTGATCCATATCTATGTTTGTCATGGAAGCCATCAATATGTTGGCCAACATGAAACTGCCACCACGATAATGAAGCCATTGTTGATCATCACGGAAGTAGTCTTCGGAAGAGGTCCACAGAAGTGGTTCTTCTGACATGCAGAGATAACTGTTGCTGTTGACTCGCTGGTAACTTAATCTAATCCTATCATACTCTCTGACTACCAAAATTACTTTCCCCACTACACTAGTTTGGCCATGCGATGTGGACGGATGAGGACAGTTGCATAGAGAAGTGGGCTGGGTGGTTTGACAGGAAATGGCCAGCCAGGGATCTGTCCAGACTCCAGTTGCCTGTTGTGGCATGGTTTCTATGGCTGGATGCCCTTCCTAATGCCAACCACTTTACAAAGTGTGCTGAGTGCAATTCACGTTCCACTGGCATGGGTATGTTTACGCGGCACTAGCCTGAGTGCATTTTAAGTGGCACTGGCACCCGTAAAGGTCACATCAGCATTGATGAATGACAGTGATTTTACTCAGCTTGATGTGTCTTCTCCAAGTACAACAAATTGCCACAACTCCTGGTCCCTTGTTATTTCCCCAGCATCTGAAGATCCGTCCTCACCACTTTGTCCCACATCTTCTTGGGTCTACCCGTTCCACAGGTTCTCTTCATAGTTAGAACTCAGCACTTCTTCATGCAGTTGTCTTCGTCCATACATCCCATGACCAAACCAGCACAATCTCCTCTCTTGCACCCAACATTTGATGCCTCTAATACTCAGTTTTCCTCTAAGTCATTTACACTGTCATGTGTGCACACTAATGTTACCCATCTAGTGGAGCATGCTAGCTTCGTTCCTTTCAAACCTTCACAAGCCCATGTTTCACTGTCATGTAGCATAGCTGTATGTACACAGGCATCATACAATCTGTCCTTCGCTCAGAGGGAGGGGCCCTTAGTTACCAACAAAGGTAGAAGCTCTCTGAACTTTGCCCAGCCCATTCTTATTCTAGCAACTGCACTTTCAGAACTCCCACCTCCACTGCAAACTTGGTTGCCTAGGTAACAGAAGCTATCTACTACTTCTAATGATTCCCCCACAAAGCATTTGAAGGAGTCTCTTTTACTCTTTACTCTTTTACTTGTTTCAGTCATTTGACTGCGGCCATGCTGGAGCACCGCCTTTAGTCGAGCAGCTCGACCCCGGGACTTATTCTTTTTGTAAGCCCAGTACTTATTCTATCGGTCTTTTTGCCGAACCGCTAATTGACGGGGACGTAAACACATCAGCATTGGTTGTCAAGCAATGCTAGGGGAACAAAGACAGACACACAAACACACACACATACATATATATACATATATACGACAGGCTTCTTTTCAGTTTCCGTCTACCAAATCCACTCACAAGGCATTGGTCGGCCCGGGGCTATAGCAGAAGACACTTGCCCAAGATTCCACGCAGTGGGACTGAACCCGGAACCATGTGGTTGGTTAGCAAGCTACTTACCACACAGCCACTCCTGTGCATTTTTAGTGCTTATTGTACCACACATTTGCCATACACAAACACTATTTTCTCCATTAACTTTCCTGTGGTACTGCTACACCTCTTATGTGTCCAAAGCTTGCACTGGGTACAATGTATGGCCTTTCTACCAACACTCTTCTTACACATCAAACAGGGCCATCTCTCACAAGGGACTTGTGATTTGTCTGTTTTCCTACTTACTAGGACCTTGGTTTTTGCTAAATTAATTCTAAGATCCTTAGATTCCGGGCCTTGCTTCCACACCTGAAATTTCTTCTCTAGGTCAGGTAGTGATTCAGCTATAAGAACAAAGTCATCAGTGTAGAGGAGCTCCCAGGAAGAACCAATCTTGAATTCCTCTGTTAAGGTCTAGAGGACTAAGATAAACAAGAGTTGAGTTGAGAACTGATCCTTGGTGAACTCCTGCCTGTACACTGAATTCATTGTTATACTCGTTGCCAACCTTTCATCATTCATCATTGTTCGACCGTGGTCGAGACAATGGAATTTACCATGCTACGCCAGACTTCACGGTCCATCATGGCATTACGGAGGTCCTGTTGCTGGATGCCTGTATCCCTGGAGATTACATCAGGGTAGGAGAGTGTGTCCCCTCTGGTATTGCGAGTAGATGGCTTCCAGAGGAGAAGAGTAGAAATTACCTCTTTTTCAGCTTTACCCTATTAGAAACATCTCTGTATATGGCATCTGTTACTGGATCTTACAATTAATTTAGCAAAGATCAAAGTCTTAGAAAGTAAGAAAAAAGACAAGTCACAAATCCCTTCAAGGAGACAGCCCTACTCGATATGTAGCAAAGATGTAGGGTGTAGGGTGCAGCAGTATCAGAGGAGGGATAACAGAGGAAATAATCTTTGCGTATGACAGGTGTATTTGCACAATCAATATTAAGAATGTAATATAATAATAATGAAATTATTGTATACAGTGCTCAGGTGCACCACAACTTGTCAGAAAGTGCATATAAAGTACATGCAGTAATGTAAAAATGCCTGGAAAGTGAACAATGTATGAGTCAGATACATGCTTGTGTGTGTATGGAGGGGAGGAAATCAGGTGTAGTGTTGGCGAATCTCAGAAAGCATGGAAGTTTTGAAGGATGCAGTGCTCCGACAACTAACAACTGATGCCGGCAGTTTGTTCCATGCTTCAGCAACTCTCAGCGTGAAAATATGTTTCCTGAAGTCATGGGAGCTGTGCTGTTTTCTGACTTTGTAAATATGTCCACGGGTGTTAGATGGGTGGAGTTTGAAAAGGTGCTCAGAGTTATTGTTTGTAAGATGGTTGATAATTTTATGGGTGTCTGCCAAGTCAGCTGCCAGACGTCGGAGTTTCAATGTGTCCATGCCCAGGGAAGTAAGGCGTTCAGGATATGGCAAATGCCTGATGGAGGGTATTCTTTTGGTTGCACATAAAAAGAATAGACTTCATCAAATGCCCAGGGGCATATCTAAAAGTAGTAGATAGCTTCCATTACCTAGGTGAGCAAATCAGCAGTGGAGGTGGATACTCTAAGAGCAGACTGGGTAAAGTTAAGGGAACTGCTACCTTTGTTGGTAACAAAGGGCCTCTCCCTTTAAATGGCAGATTATATGATGCCCATGTGCAAACAGCAATGCTACATAGCAGTGAAACATGGGCTGTGACTGCAGAGGACATGCAAAGGCTTGAAAGAAATGAAGCTAGTATTGGGTTGTCTGGAAAGGTCGTGTCGATTTATAGTAGCTTAACTTTTGACTTATTTTAGAACATGGTTGAGTCCATAAAATAGGATATGACTACACCTCCATTTAGAGCACAGTTTAAGCTATCTTTTCGTGGAAGAAGGTTTATGTTCCTATAACCTGTGTTAATTCTGAACCCTCTAAAATGGAAGATAAGAAAGTTCATTTTCGGCACTTGATGCTTTGGGAACCAGACAAAAATTGCTGCAGCTCAGCTGGGATGTGTTACCCCACCCTCCATATTCACCAGATATGGCTCCTTCGGATTTCTACTTATTCAGGTCTCTGCAGAATAGTCTTAATGGTAAAAATTTCAATTCCTTGGATGACGTAAAAAGATACCTTGATGAATTCTTTGCCATGAAACCACCTCAATTCTAGGAAGAGGGTATTTTCAAGTTAAAGGAAAGATGGAGACACATTGTGCAACAAAATGGTTCATATTTGGTTGATTAAAAATGTAATGGCAAGTATTTATTAACCTTTTTCTTTCCTTTAAAAATCGACACGAACTTTCCGGACAACCCAATATATTCCACTGAATGTACAATATCAGTGTGCGCATATGACAGAGTGTGAATACCTTAAGAAAAAAATTGGGTCCAAGAGGCATCATATGTGGTGTGCAAGAGAGAAGACTATGCTGGTATGGCCATGTGATGTGTAAGGACAAGAACAGCTGCATAAAGAAATGTCAATATCTAACTGTGGAGGGAACCTGTGAAAGAGGTAGACCCAGGAAGATGTGGGATGAGGTGGTGAAATACCATCTTCAGATGTTGAGTCTCACAGAGGCGATGACAAGTGACCGAGATTGTTGGTGATTTGTTGTGCTTGAGAAGACACATCAAGCTTAGTGGAATCATAGTCGCGGCTAGTGCCGGTGACACGTAAAAAGTACTCTTGCCAGTACCACATTGAAAGCACCCACGCTGGTGACAAGTTAAAGGCAACTGGTACACTCTGTGAAGTGGTTGGTGTTAGGAAGAGCATCCAGCTGTAGAAACCAAGTCAAAACAAAAACTGGAGCCTGGTGCAGCTCTCTGGCTTACCAGTTCCAGTCAAGCCATCTAACCCATGCCAGCATGGAAAACAGATGCTAAATGATGATTATGATGATGATGATGATGCAACTGACTTCTTTAACCCTTTCAATACCAACCCGGCTGAAACTGGCTCTGAGTACAAATGTCTTGTTTCCATAAGTTTTGAATTAAAATCTTCCACCAAACCTTAGTCGCAATTTATGTTCCTAACACTAGCTTAAGGATAACTAAGTTATTTTACTAAATTCTTTATCATATTTAAAGTAATTGAAAGAAACACAGAGCATCTCAAAATAACTACAGTAACAAAAGGGTTAGGTTTCCAACAACCAAATTCACTCACAAAGATTTTGTCAGCCTGGAGCTATAGCAGAAGACACTCGCCCAGGATGTTGTATAGTGGGAGTGAATTTGAAACAGGTAAACTTCTTAACCATCCACCCATGCCTGTAATAATTTCAGTGTTTGTTTACATTCTTTTATTTTTTTTTTATTTGTTTTAGTCATTTAACTGTGGCCATGCTGGAGCACCGCCTTTAGTTGAACAAGTCGACCCCAGGACTTATTCTTTGTAAGCCAAGTACTTATTCTATCAGAGTCTTTTGCCGAAGCGCAAAGTTACAGGGGACGTAAACACACACAAGGATCGTCTAGGAAACACCACTTTCAGGTGGCTGTTGTATTTCTGCTTATAGTAGTATTGACTCTAACATCGGTTTCCTATCAATAGCAGACGGAGCTCTACATGGCCGCTTGACCTACTAAAAATAGCATCAAAATCTTCATCAAATTAGATTTGACTGTCTTAAGAAAAGAAGAGAATATAGTCCTATTAATGGAATGATCGAAGCTGCAATGTTTTTCAAACATAAACACGGTTAAACTATATGTAAGCAATTTTAATATCCTCGAGAAATGCTAACTGGAACAGTTTTTTCCCTTCGCTCGTCCCTAAACAATATAGGACCTTTGCTTCCATTCAACATTAAATAAATAACAGTTTATCAAGACAAGGGATCTTTTCCTTTTGAAAGCCAGATTTTCCTAGTTAACTAAACAATTTGAAACTTCGTATACTGGTAGAATGTGTCAAAAGAAAACATAATTGGGTTAATATAGGGCGTAACAAATATCAGAAAATCAAAAAAATGTGTGTAATAGGTGTAAAACAACTTCCTATGAACGAATATGAAAAAAAAAATTCGCGCACGCGAAAGGGGGGTGGGGGAGAGGCCTCGGAAAATTCACATCGGGAAGTTCCGAAAGCGTCTGAGGGGCTGACCCGGGCACCAAAACAAAAAAAAAATAGTGTAATATGTGTAAAACAACTTGCTCTAAACGAATATGAAAAAAAAATGCGCTCTCGAGAAAGAGGGGTGGGGGAGAGACCACGGAATATTTATATCGGGAATTTCCGAAAGCGTCTGAACCGGGCACAAAAACAAAAACAAAAACAGCGTAATAGGTGTAAAACAACTTGCTCTAAACGACTATCATGAAAAAAATGCGCGCTCGCGAAAGGGGGGTGGGGGAGAGGCTTCGGAAATTTCACATCTTCAGTCCACGGCCTTTAAACTAAGAAAAAATAGTGTAATTGGTGTAAAACTACTTGTTCTAAACGAGTATCAAGAACACACACTCACACATGAATCATAAACTCCGTATTTCGCAAAAAAAAAAAAATAAAGAGAAGAAATTCTGGAAAAAGTGAAGAAATGTTGGATCTCATTCCTTGGTTAAAGCTATTTTAAACATTAAATTTATGCTTTTCTTTGAAATAGTTCAGATATATGCAATTCTTCTCACTTATTAAGATGCATTTATCAGAAAAAAAGAGACAGAAAAAATTATTATTTTGTGTCAATCCTTCCCTAATTATCCTTTATTAATTAGTTTTGGCGTGTATTTTTTTCCCAAATTTATTTTTTCACCTTTACAACACTGTTTAGTAAAGCAATTAATTATCTTTATAATTTGCATATTTGACTTATTAATCAAAATTCTCTAGATGTAATATATACTAAGTAATGCATCCTTCATTTATGTGTTCCGTTCTGTATTATGCATGCGTGACTGTTTGTATGTAAGTGTGTTTAACTGTGCACATGAATGTGAATATTAAAGAACATATTTATTTACTATGATTGTTATTTTCAGAACAAATAAATCTTTTGGCTGTTATGTTATTGATGTTATTATTATTGCTAGTTAAAGGGTGGTGACTTGGCTGAATATTTTGAGTCTTGTAGTATGTAGTTGTGTTAGTCAATATTCTGAGTTCAAATCCAACTCATTTCTTTATCATCATTATCGATAGACCACTCAAAGAGGTATGTATACATTATCATTTTCGTAACATAATTTCTGTAGTATTTCAAGATGTTTCTGACACGTATTTTGATTCACATGGCGGAGATCCAACATTTCTTCACTTTTTCCAGAATTTCTTCTCTTTATTTTTTTTTTTTTGCGAAATACGGAGTTTATGATTCATGTGTGAGTGTGTGTTCTTGATACTCGTTTAGAACAAGTAGTTTTACACCAATTACACTATTTTTTCTTAGTTTAAAGGCCGTGGACTGAAGATGTGAAATTTCCGAAGCCTCTCCCCCACCCCCCTTTCGCGAGCGCGCATTTTTTCATGATAGTCGTTTAGAGCAAGTTGTTTTACACCTATTACGCTGTTTTTGTTTTTGTTTTTGTGCCCGGTTCAGACGCTTTCGGAAATTCCCGATATAAATATTCCGAGGCCTCTCCCCCACCCCTCTTTCTCGAGAGCGCATTTTTTTTTCATATTCGTTTAGAGCAAGTTGTTTTACACATATTACACTATTTTTTTTTTGTTTTGGTGCCCGGGTCAGCCCCTCAGACGCTTTCGGAACTTCCCGAATGTGAATTTTCCGAGGCCTATCCCCCACTTCCCTTTCGCGTGCGCGAATTTTTTTTTTCATATTCGTTCATAGGAAGTTGTTTTACACCTATTACACACATTTTTTTTTTGATTTTCTGATATTTGTTACGCCCTATATTAACCAAAATGAAAACGGAATTGTAATTTCTAAGTTTAACGTTGTTTAAAAATTGGAAAAGATCCACAAGTTTTCTTAACAATTATAAAGTATAAAATAATAACAAAAACATATCACAGTGATAAAAAAAAAAAGTGCATTCGTGTGATTTGATACTATCAATAATGCCTTAACTACATGCTTTGCACCGCCTGGCCAAATTAATTGTGATTACGTCATTAAAAGTTTTGTGATTAAGTTTGTCACTGATTTCTTCCTTGACATTTCATTCGTTCACAAATCATAATGCTAACCACTGGCATAAACTGATCCCTATTGCTCTATGTGCGTGCAACAATAAAGGCCTACTTGTGTTGTACAACCACAGAACTAGTATTCGGAATTACCCTTAGGGGTTACATTAAAAAAATGAATACCCCTAATCCGGGAACTGTGCCACAAAATCCGACCCAAGTCGAACGGCTGAAACAATATATCAGACATCTCTTCGATGACCCCCGCTCCACGTCAACAACAAAATATTTCCATGGTACCAAAGGAATAGTAAAAAATGCATCAACCACCCTGGGCCATATAACGTCGTTCATTGTATGCGTACACTCATGAAATTGAAATCTTTATCACATTGAGTCCAACAGATTTTCAATCTTTTGCTTCTAACATCCTTTACTTTGAATGGAGATTTTTACCTGCCATGCCAATATTTGTTTACCTATTTGAAATGCCTCCCCGTTTGGACATTATATTTTCCTGTTGTTCTTTACTGGCCACATTTATTTATATTTCTCACATTAAATTGTTCGACTTTATTTACGCCTTTTCATCAGTTTATATAATACCGCAAAGACCATCACCGTTCATTTAAATACCTATAGGAATGATGATTACGATGATAATCGACAGTTTCTGTTAGGTGTACACTACGAAAGCTACAGCACATTACCCTTTTCCCATTACTAAATCAGCCCCACTCTTTATTTACAAAAAACAATACACGCCTAGTAGGTTTTTTTTCTGGTTCACCAGGATCTATACAGAAACATGTGAACCAACAAAGGTGCTTTAATCCGCTCAAATAACACTCAACAGTTTTAGAAAAGGACACATTAATCCGAAACTGTAGTGTCTGAGAAAAGGTCCGAATGATTACAGTTGTGGAACCCGATGACAATAATGATGTCTGCTCGATCAGCGCTAACAGCTCTGGAAGGCTGTTCACCTGTAATCAAGGCTGTTCACCTGTAACCTTTCTGTATATTGCTTTTACGATTATTATTCTCTTCGCGTCTTTGTGCGCGGGTATACATGTGATGTTGTGACATGTAATAATAAACAAACGTATCTTATGTCCGGATGCGTTATCAAATAAAGGGAAAATAGAGACACTTTGGTGTATACGTGTCAATCTAATAATAGGCAATCTTTCGTCTCTAGTAGACCTTTCCGTCGATTTCCGTAAAAAAATATTTTATTTTTACATATGGGCTTGCGGGAACTTTTGAAGTAATGAGAGCGAAAGAGACTAAGAGAAAGCGATTGTATGACGAGGGAAGTTCTTTTGAAGTTACCGTGCATGTGAAGCATTGATGTACATGTGTGTGTGTGTTTGATGGGGTGTGGGAGACAGACAGTATGTTGTTTAAGTGAAGTGCTTCTGTTAGTGTGTGTGAAGAGACAGAGTAATGTGTGAAAGAAAGAAAGAGATTTCGCTAGAGACGAAAGATCGCCCTAATAATATACTACTAACCTGTCGTTCAACCGCCACTGCTCTTTCATTTGCCCTCTCCAGGTCTGCCATAAGCATATCAGTTTCATCGGATTTTGCAGCCGTTGCCTCGTCGTATTTGGCCTTAACGTCGAACAACTCTGACTGGACAGACTCTAAGTTACTGCGAAGGATGGACACTTTTTGTTCAGCTTCTCCAAGTTTCTTAGCCACGGCCAACTGAGTTTCTTGCAGTTGGCGTTCTTTTTCAGCAAAAGTCTTCTGAATTTCTTTCTCTTTCTCCTTAACCCTGATTTCCACCGTAGCTTCCATACGCTCTTCATATTCTTTTAATTTCTCTCTCAGTTGTTTTATTGTCACTTCTTGATTTTTCACCTCAGCAAATTCGTGGTTGTAATCCGTCAGTGTTTCCCGAAGTTGCTTGTTTTCAATTTCAAAATCTTGGACTTTTTGAGCTTTTTTCTGGATGCTGATGGCATGCTCTAGTATCGGTACGGGATCAGGTAAGTCAATAAGTTTCCTATAGATCGAGAGAAAGGCAGTTTCACCGAATTTACTCCTCTTAGAGAGATTATCAATTTCGCTTTGAAAACTACGCAACAAAGGCGCGACTACCTTCCGTATATCTTCCGGGGTATTCTTTTTAAAATCTCGACTCAAATCGACAAGTTTTTTACGACTAGCGTCACTTTCATCTTGTCTGTTAGCAATTACTGTAGCTGTTGTGTCTAAATTCTTCTGTAATTCGGTTAAATCGAAATCTTTCCAGAATTGACACATCGACTGGATGTTGGCAGCCATATTGTAGTGTTTACTTTAAATAATCGGTGATGACCCAAATTCAGTTTTCTGTCGTAAATTGGGCTGCCTAGGCAGGATTGTGTTTAAATTTTTAGGAGAGGAAAATACCAGAATTCAATTGAAAGAGTACTTTAGAAACGAAATCATTGTATTCAATCAATTGTTCTTAACTTTGTTTAATCAAAGCTTTTACTTTTGTGTTCGGTGCCAGCTCCACCCTAACTTAGATCCTATATTTGTCAAAGGCACTCTCGTTTACCTTTTACTTGTTTCAGTCATTGGATTGTGACCATACTGGAGGCACCACCTTGAAGGGTTTTAGTCTAACAAATCGTCCCCATTACATATTTTTTAAATCCTGGTTCTTATTCTATCAGTCTGTTTTGCTGAACCAACTGGACATAAAAAAACCAGCATTGGTTGTCAAGCACTGGTAGAAAACACAAGCATATGTGCACAACACACACACACGACAGGTTTCTTTCAGCTTCCATCTACCAAATTCATTCACAAGACTTTGAACCTTCAAGGACAGCCATGTTCCTTAAGAAGGTTCACCAACTTGGTTAGGTCCCTGCACAATTGAATTTTGTAGTAGAAAATAGCAATACCTCAAGTGAGTATTGAGGTGACAAATGGAATTAAACAAGAGTGATCCAGCACTGTTATCCCTCTATCTTACAGCAGTGTTGGAAGCTGCTTTGAAGGAGTTGGAGTGGGAACTGACATCCAGATGTAGCATGATGCTAAACAATATAAAGCCAAGACATGCACTATGAGGGTAGTGGAGGCGCAATGGCCCAGTGGTTAGGGCAGTGGACTCGTGGTCATAGGATCGCGGTTTCGATTCCCAGACCGGGCGTTGTGAGTGTTTATTGAGCGAAAACACCTAAAAGCTCCACGAGGCCCCCGGCAGGGGATGGTGGTGATCCCTGCTGTACTCTTTCACCACAACTTTCTCTCACTCTTACTTCCTGTTTCTGTTGTACCTGTATTTCAAAGGGCCGGCCTTGTCACTCTCTGTGTCACGCTGTATATCCCCGAGAACTACATTAAGGGTGCACGTGTCTGTGGAGTTAATTTCACGAGCAGGCTGTTCCGTTGATTCGGATCAACCGGAACCCTCATGCTTCCTAACTATGAGGGTCCTGGTGTAGGAGATGGTGAACCACCTATATACCTATGCTTGTCCCTCTCTCTTTAGACTTTCAGCATAAAGCCACCTTCCCATCTCAAATACTCCTTATTTAATACAGAAAGCTTTTTCCTGTTTTTTTTTTTATCTTGCAAATCACTTGGCAACCTCGTTAGAGTTAGTGGCATGAAAAATGCACCCTCTTCACTGTATAAAGTGGTTTGCATTAGGAAGGGCATCCAGCCATAGAAACCATGCCAAAGCTGACATTGAAGCCGAATGTAGCCTTGCTGCTTGACAAATCCTGTCAAACAGTCCAGCCCATACCAGCATAGAAAGTGGACATCAAACAACAACAACGATGATGATGACAGCAGCAGTGACAACAATGATGACGATGGCAACAATGACAGTGATGACGATGAACATGACGGTGGCAATGACAACAACAATGAAAACGACAATGTTGATGACGACTGTCAGCTCACACATGCATGGAGTCTATCTCAGACAAATGAAATTAACCCCTTACCCAACAATTATTTTGAAAATAAATGTATTTTTTCAGACATATTTTTTAATTGTTTTATTTTACTATGTTTTGAATGGTGATTTCGAGGTATATTTCAAACCTTATTTATTATGAATTTTAATTCAATAATATTGATTTTAAATTACCGCTTTGGGCAGAAACGAGTTAACCCATTTTTTTCATAAATCATATTACTTTTACAAAAAAATCATGTTATTTTATTTGGTTATCGACATGGTGGGGTTATAATATAAAGGTATAAAAAAAACAACGTAAAAACAAAGTGAATACTTCTATTCATAAAATGTGCCTTCCAACTCTTCAACTGTCTCCAGGTGACTAAATCATACTCGGTCTTCAATGCCTTACTCAAGCGAAAGGTGGCAGAAATCGTCACTGCCAGACGTATAAAGTGAGCGAATATACTCGTATATGTCAAAAAAGAGTTTATAATAGACAAAGGAACTCGTTTGCTGTCGATTTTGGCGAGTCTATCTTTTGACGAGTTAACTAGCCAGAGATAGAAAAAAACGATTTCGGTCAAAACGCATATATTCGTTTCTGCCGGGTAAGGGGTTAATACTGTTGATGTTCAGATTAATGTTACGGACATTGATGTTGTTAGGAAAATCTGGGCAGCAAAAGAATTCCAAAGGGTTAGAGCACTCAGAAGGAATGATTTGTGCATAGTCTAGAGGAGAAATGAAGGAGAAGTAGTAGGAATGACACAAAAGACATGCCTCCATGGGGATAGTTCATAATGTTCTAGGTCAGGGAATTGGAGGCCTTTGTAGCAAGTGAAAGCGAAAAAAAAAAAAAGAACAGTATTGTACTATCTAACCTAGATACTTACAACAGCAATAAGTGTTGGTAAGGTTGTAATATCAAGGTGACTTAAATAATAATCAACCAGATGACTTGCATATTTCATATTTACAAACACTGAATACAGGTAGAGCTAATATACAGCATGTTGGTATTGTATTTATTAACGGCTGAAAAATATAGACAGTTAAGGTGTATCAAGCTCGTTCAAGCTATGTTGACATGGAAAGTTGGATAAAGATAAACTGATGAAGTAAACTATTTTCAATTACAAACTCAAAGACAGTGAATTCATATTCCATGGTAGGTAGTTTGTTGTGACACTAGAACAATTTTGTTACATGCTCCTTTATGAACCCCAGAAGAAATGGGCACAGATCATCCAGATATATTTTCAAATGAATACTAGGACTTTTAGAACTTTGTTGTCTAATTTAACCCTTTTATAATAATAATGAAATTATTGTATACAGTGCTCAGGTGCACCACAACTTGTCAGAAAGTGCATTTAAAATATTAGCAGTAATGTACAAATGTCTGGAAAGCGAACAGTGTATGAGTCAGGTACAATTTTTGGGTGTGTATGGAGGGGAGAAAATCAGGTGTAGTGTTGGCGAATCTCAGAAAGCATGGAAGTTTTGAAGGATGCAGTGCTCCGACAACTAACAACTGATGCTGGCAGTTTGTTCCATGCTTCAGCAACTCTCATATGTTACCATATTTCTGTTGAGATATTCTGTGTTTCTTTCAATTACCATAAAAACCCATGTAATTTACGCACTTTTTTCACAAAAACAAAAATAAACTTTAGTGGGTGGGTAAATTACATGAGTAAATCGTTTCCAGAATTTTTTAGAAATTTTTTTTGTTGTAAAATGACATACAAAAATAAACATTCGTATCAGAAGTTGACTCATTTAATTACAGAATAGGTTTTTACAGAAAAAGTATAATGAAGTTGACTTTTATTTATGCTGGACGGTATAATGCTAACTTTTTCCATATAAATTTACTAAAACCATTCAATGGTTAACTACTTTTTGAAGTTTGACGTTCATGCTGGTAATCATGGTCTGGGCCATATTTTACTTTGCTTGGAGTTTCTACCTATCACAATGGAACCCAGCAATTTCCTTAAATAGATCAGTTTTTCTCCACTTAAGAAGTCTAGCTTGCGTTTGCCTCCAGGAACCTATTGCTCACTTTCTCCATGTTAGGACAATGAAATTCATCACTACCGACATCGCCACGACCAGCTCTTACTGCATCTAACACCAATGACAACATAATTCATCCTTGTGCATGTAAACTCACTAAGTGAATATGACTTAGCATTCTTACACAAGCTTTATTTACCTTATATGATGTTTAATGTCGTTACACATTCATGTTGAATTATGCAGCAATCTTATGTTCACTTCATAGAACATTTGTAATGTATGTATTACCAGTTCTTTTGGTATAGTAAATTTTTGCTATTCTTGTTTATGTCTCCTCACAGACATATATATTCTAAGAAGTTGCTTCTTGAATTTCCCACCTCTCTCTTGTTCAATAAACACTGATTTAAATTTGCAAAGCTGTTTATTTTCTCCTTTCAATTTTTAATGTTCATTTTAGCCGGTTACCAAACTATCAAGGTGGTCTCCTGGCTAAAGCGGTAATGATAAATTTTTAAGTTTGCTTGACATTTTATAAGTGTGAAAGGGATTAAAATTCGATACTCTGTATCAAAGGTTCTGAATCAAGTGAGTATAGGCAGAAAATCAGAGCTTGAAACAAGAAGACACTTTCAACCAATCAAAATTCTGTTTCCATAATCAGTTTGATTGGTCACCTTCCTCTGTCGGTTGAGTAAAGTGTCATCCGAGCTGATGTTTATTGGTAATTAAGCTTATTTTGCAACACTTGTGCATAATTATCAGCTTTGTTTTTGTTGGTAAGAATTATCAACAACTTTTCCTGTGATTGTGATTTGAGAAGACATACAAAAGTATGCTAAAGATCAGACATAATTTCTTGTGAGCAAGAAATGTAAAATAAAATTTATTATAAACAATACAAACACTTTGTAATTTAATAGCTTTCTACCTGTTAAACAGAAATTATTTTTATTTGACGAAAATTTAATGAAATCTAATCATAAGTAAGTGAAATTATGCTATACAACTAAATTGAAAACCTTTTTCCCCTGGCCATATCGGAAATTCTGGAAACTTTTGGGTGCAAATTTTACACAAGTAGAAGCGTTTTTTTTAACAATTTTTATCCTGAAAATCAACAGCGTAAATTACGCATGTGCAAATTTTAAATACAACAAAGAATTTAGTAAAATAACTTAGTTATCATTAATCTAGTGTTAAGAACATAGTATCTATTCCATCTCAAGCGCAGATTTTTTAAATTAATTTTTTTTACTAAACTGTTTGAAACTTTGAATACTGGTAGAATTTCTCAAGTAGAACATGGTTTACTCTAAATGTTTTTGACCAAATTTCATATTTTAGAAGTTATTTCATGTTAAAGATGTCGTATTTGAGTAATTTCAACCAATCAATGATGTGTATTTGGTTGAAGAAAGCTACTGCTGTTTGCAATAGAAATCAAAGAGGAACGACTTCTGGGTCATCTCTACTAAATGTCACTACTCTGTTCTATTTTTATGTTGTGTGAAGACGATGCCACTTTTATCCTTTCTTTCAAGTAGCCATCACTGTGCATTCCTTACTCTTTCCCTCCCTTCTAAACTATCAAGTATCATGGTCTCAAAAATTTGTCCTACGAAGAAAGGCTGAGGACGCTCGACCTTTATTCTCTTGAAAAACGCCGCCGCCGTGGTGATCTCATTCTCGCCCACAACATCATAAGCGGAAAGTGTAACCTCTCGAAAGAGCTGTTCTTCACTCCTGCTCCAGAGCGTCGGCTGCGGGGTCATTCCGAAAAGCTCTACCTGCGACGATTTCATCTTAATCGAAGGAGAGGAGCTTTCTCCGTCCGGGTTGCGGATCCGTGGAACAAGCTGCCAGACGAGATGGTGAAGATGCCGACGACCACTTTGTTCAAAGCCTCCCTGGACCTCAAGTGGCCTGAACTCTTTACATGAACACCACCCTGTACTTAACTCCATGTCCCCCTACATGACCTTGCTATTTGCTTTTGAGCCAAATTAACTAACTAACTAACTAACTAACCAGCGAGCAAACTTGTCACTGCCAATGCAATTACCATATTTTCCAGTGTATAAGCCACTATTTTTTACCTGGAAAATCTAGAGCGTGGCTTACAGCTACAGTACATTGGTGCCTGGAAGAAAACAAAGCATATTTGTTTTGTTTTACCTTCATATTTTGATAAAGTTATTTTTTATCTAATAAAGACTTTTATATTGACAAAATGTATTTGATATTGATTATAGTAAGATAAGATCGTGACAATAACAATACATCTCATAGATGTAAAATAAGGCATTTTGAAATTACATATACGTCAATAACAAAAAAGCTAGCTGCGGACTCATGGCGACATTTAGTAGAGATGACATTTAGTAGCTGCGGACTCATGGCGACATTTAGTAGAGATGACCCAGAAGTTGTTACTCTTCGATTACTATCGCAAACAGCAGTAGCTTTTTTCAACCAAATACACATCATTGATTGGTTGAAATTACCCAAATACAACAACGTTAACACAAAATAACTTCTAAAATGCAAAATTTGGTCAAAAACGTTCAGAGTAAACTGTGTTCTATGTGAAAAATTCTATCAGTATTCGAAGTTTCAAACTGTTTAGTTAAAAAAAATTAATTTTAAAAATCTATGATTGAGATATTCTCTGAATAGATCCAGAACATAAATTGTGACTAATGTTTGGTAGAAGATTTTAATTCAGAACTTTTGAAAACAAGACATTTGTACTACAGAGCCAGAGGTGGTTTCATGCAGGTTGGTATCAAAAGGGTTAAAGAACTTGCATAAGCGTAGGAGTGGCTGTGTGGTAAGTAGCTTGCTTACCAACCACATGGTTCTGGGTTCAGTCCCACGGCGTGGCATCTTGGGCAAGTGTCTTCTGCTATAGCCCCGGGCCGACCAAAGCCTTGTGAGTGGATTTGGTAGATGGAAACTGAAAGAAGCCTGTCGTATATATGTATATGTATATATATATATGTATGTGTGTGTGTGTTTGTGTGTCTGTGTTTGTCCCCCTTGCATTGCTTGACAGCCGAAGCTGGTGTGTTTACGTCCCCGTCACTTAGCGGTTCGGCAAAAGAGACCGATGGAATAAGTACTGGGCCTACAAAGAATAAGTCCCGGGGTCGATTTGCTTGACTAAAGGCGGTGCTCCAGCATGGCCGCAGTCAAATGACTGAAACAAGTAAAAGAGTAAAAAGAGTATAAGAACTGAACTCTCTCAAAAAGAAAATAAAGATCTTCAAGTTATTGAAGATGATCTCTCTAAGTATGTACTAACTGATTATTCAGAGAAATTGTGATGCTATTTATAAGGTAAACATCACACTTTGCTTTAAGGACTTTTTTCATTCAAGGGAACAAAAAAATGTCCCGGGGAGCAAGATCTGGTGAATAGAGGGTGGGTAAGGTGGGTAACTGTCTCACACTCAAAGCAGCATACACAAGTAGATTGTCATGATGAAACTCCTGCTCTCCACTTCACCACAGGTCAAGATGTTTTTGTCTCACCACGTCTCACAAATGCTTCAGGACTGCGAAATAAAATGTCTAGTTGGCAGTTTGACCAGGAGGAACAAATTGTGTGTGGACAATTCCTTTCATATCAATGAAACGAATCAGCATTGCCTTGACATTGGACTTCACCTGGTGTGCTTTTTTGGGGTGCAGTGACACAGAATGCTTCTATTGACTTGATTACTGTTTCATTTCCAGGTTGTAGCCATAGCACCAGCTTTCATCACCAATAATGACCTTTGAATTAAAGTCCAAATTAACTTTCAACTGTTCTTTAGGTACATGACATGCATTCAGTCATGATTGCTTTTGATCTTCCTTGAGCAAGCAAAGCACAAATTTTTCTGCAACTCTTTTTCATTCACAATTCCTCGCACAAAATTCATTAGCAGGAGCTCCAGGACACACCAGTCAGATCAACAATATCGCCAATTGTTCAGTAACAGTCCTCCAAGATCAGTTCATGGATTTTCAGGATGTCTTCATTCAATAAGTACTAAGAGCACGAAGGACTTAAGCTCTCTCTAGTGCTCAGGAGGCTCTCTTGAGGTAGTAGATAGTTTCTGCTATTTAGGTGACTAAATTAGTAATGGTGGTAGATGCTCCGAAAGTATTGTTTCTAGAATAAGAATAGGATGGAGGCAGTTCAGAGAACTACTACCTCTGTTGGCAGCAAAAGTTCTCTCTCTCAAAGTGAAAGGTAGATTGTATGGTGCTTGTGTGAAAACGGCTATACTCCATGGTAGTGTGACATGGGCTCTGAATGCAGAAGACATGCATAGACTGGAGAGGAATGAAGGTAGTATGCTCCATTAGATTTGCAACATCAGTGTGCATGACCAACAAAGCACAACTGTGTTGAGAGAAAAGTTGGGTATAAGAGGGATTAAATGTGGTATGCAAGAGAGGAGATTGTGTTGGTTTGGACATGTAGTGCATGTGTTGCATATGAAAGAAGACAGTGCCTGTTACTGAAAGTGGATAGTACCCGTGGAAGAGGGAGACCCAGAAAGACATGGGATGAACTGGTAAGGACCGATCTTAGGATGTTGGGGCTCACAGAGGAAATGACATTTTTTAATTATCTCAATGAAAATTTTCCAGGAAGGATGAAAGGGCATGTTAAACTTTTATCTGCCTGTCAGTTATTTGCAATGAGTTATTGCAATGACAGCAAAACTGTAGGAATGGTGCATAATCCTAATAGCTGATTGCAGTTACACTAAACATCAAACACCATAGTCAAAAATTTGGGCATAACATCATCATCATTGTTTAACATCTGCTTTCCATGCTGGCATGGGTTGGACAGTTTGACAGGAACTGGCCAGAATTGTCTGTTGTGGCATGATTTCTATGACTGGATGCTCTTTGTAATGCCAACCACTTTACAGAGTGTGCTGGGTGCCATTTACATACCACCAATATGGGTGCATTTGTGCAGCAGCAGCACAAGTGTATTCTATGTGGTACCAGCACCAGTATAGGTCAAGCCTGTATGTATGGATGACAGTAATTTTACATAGCTTGTTACCTCTTCTCAAGTACAGCAAATTGCCGCAACTCCTGGTCCCTTGTCATTTCCTCAGTGAGGCCCAGCATTTGGAAATTATTACTCATATCTTTTCCACAGGTTCCCTCCACATTTAGAATCACCACTTTATGCAGCTGTATGGTAATTCTCTTGAACAAAACACAAAAAGCCATACAATTAATCTAAAGGAAGATAAAAACTGAAATACAATTCATGTTAAATTTGTGGTTTCGTACTTTTTCCCAGTATTCTGTCACAGCTTTTGTATTTACAAGTGTGGAGGCGCAATGGCCCAGTGGTTAGGGCAGTGGACTCGCGGTCATAGGATCACGGTTTCGATTCCCAGACCGGGCGTTGTGAGTGTTTATTGAGCGAAAACACCTAAAAGCTCCACGAGGCTCCGGCAGGGGATGGTGGTGATCCCTGCTGTACTCTTTCACCACAACTTTCTCTCACTCTTATTTCCTGTTTCTGTTGTACCTGTATTTCAAGGGGCCGGCCTTGTCACTCTCTGTGTCACGCTGAATATCCCCGAGAACTACGTTAAGGGTACACGTGTCTGTGGAGTGCTCAGCCTCTAACACGTTAATTTCACGAGCAGGCTGTTCCGTTGATTCGGATCAACCGGAACCCTCGTCGTCGTAACCGACGGAGTGCTTCCCATTTACAAGTACAAGCTCATAAATTTTCTCCTATAAAACTACTTCAAAATATCTATCAGTAAGTGTATGATAAACATGCTAATTTTTTGTTCAACGTGCTTATAATAGTAATTAAATTATTGTGAATAGTGCTCAGGTGCACTACAACTCATCAAAGGTGCATATACAGTACATAGAATTATGTACGAAAGTCAGGAAAGTGAACAGTGTAAGCGTCATGATATACATGTGTACATGTGTATGGAGGGGTGATATCAAGTGTAGTGTTGGAGGTTTTAAAGGATGCAATGTCTCGGCAACTAACAACTGATGCAAGTAGTTTGTTCCATGCTTCAGCAACTCTGAGTGTGACAAAACGTTTCCGAAAGTCATGGGAGCTGTGCTGTTTTCTGACTTTGTAGACATACCCACATGTTGCTTATAATTACATAAAATAAACGTATTTAGTTTTGCTGTGAATTTAAGACCATTAGTTCTCTAATAATGAATGAACAATCCAATACCTCCAACCATGTTAATAATGTGTTGTTCTTTTCGCTGTTTAGATATCTTTATATATAAAAGTAAAGTTGTGTGCTGTCTGTCTCCTACGATTTAGATTCCTAACTACTCCCACATTTTGCGGTGCAGTTTAACCAAAACCGGGTATCTTATAGTCGTGATTCATATCGAGCCCTTCTGGGTATTAGCGCGCGTCTACGATGAGTCTACGATTTAAAAAAAAATTTACAATCAATTTTTCACATTTTTAATGCATTTTTGGCATATATAAGGGAAGTAACTCTCTAAAAATTATTAAATCTTAGAACGTAAAAAGCTACAGTAACACCCCCCTTTGTGTTAGCCATATTGAGATGGCTATTATACTTTACATCTCTAAAAATGCTTATATAGTTATTTCCCTTACAAACCCGAGCAACGCCGGGCGATACTGCTAGTTAAGGTATAATTTAAGGAAGATTCGGCTACTACTTCTAACATGTTGAGACTACGTAAAGGTTTCATCTTTCTTGTCTTAATTTGTCTTTGCTGATTTCCTTGACAACTCTTGTGACTTCTGATTTATTGGCAAAGGACGCTTCCAACGGGCTAAAATTACGTAACTTTCAATGCTTGTAATTTCTTTATTACTTATTTCTTGAAACAATAAATGCAATTTTCGCTATCAGCAGGCAAAACTGCATCAGAAGTACATTTTTTTGAAAATTTGAAAAACTTCAAGTGGTAGTGGTTCGAAAAATTTAACAAGTTCCAATATTAGATAATAGATCTAAATATCGTCAATTCATGGACACAATGGAGACCCGAAGCTAATCTACGTATTATTTGGTTGTTAGAGGCCTTTAATGCTGTTAAAACGACCCTAGCAGGTTAAGCATTGATTTGCTCAGTCACGGTTGACATGGGGCTAAACAACAACATTGTGGAAGCACTCCGTCGGTTACGACGATGAGGGTTCCGGTTGATTCGAATCAACGGAACAGCCTGTGTAAGTGGCTGAGCACTCCACAGACACGTGTACCCTTAACGTAGTTCTCGGGGATATTCAGCGTGACACAGAGAGTGACAAGGCCGGCCCTTTGAAATACAGGTACAACAGAAACAGGAAGTAAGAGTGAGAGAAAGTTGTGGTGAAAGAGTACAGCAGGGATCACCACCACCCCCTGCCGGAGCCTCGTGGAGCTTTTAGGTGTTTTCGCTCAATAAACACTCACAACGCCCGGTCTGGGAATCGAAACCGCGATCCTATGACCGCGAGTCCGCTGCCCTAACCACTGGGCCATTGCGCCTCCACTAAACAGCAACATTACCAGTAGCAGGAAAGGGAGTAGTAAATTTAACAACGATAAATAATACCCGGAACAAAATTTTTGAAGTGATTATTTAGTTGAGAGCCGTTAAGCGGTGTCTCTGATATTGATGACTTTTGGTAGTCATGCAGGGGTCAACGTTACAAATTGTTCGATCTCTGCGAACAAGTTCCTTTTCCCTGGGCAAGAAAACTCGCGATCCTTTCGATCAACGTTTTGAGGTTACTGGAAAACATGCAAAACGTGACAAACCTCACCATAAACAGGTGCAAAGTATTCTTGCTAAACACAGTGAGTACCATGTGTCCTTCGTTGATAATTAAGTTGATTGCTAGTATAATTAGCTGGTGTTAAAAAGTATATCCGACCCCACATTTTTTTTTTATATACAATACCTTAATGGTAAAATAAACAAATGCGCGCTGACGACCCTGGGGTTTTCAGAAAATTCACAAGATCCGATTTTTCCGTCATAACTTCGGATAAAATGGATATATATTGATTTTTTTTTAACGGAATCCCACGTTTTTTATTATGGAGGATCCAATTCTGAAAAAAAAAAGTTTCAAAAATCGCATTTTCAAAATTTCAATCCCCGTTACCCCACCCCCATCACTTTTCACTTTTTCCGGAAATTTGTTTTTTTTTTTTTGTTGTTGTTGCAAAATACATAGAAAGATACGAAGATTACGATTCTGAAAAAAATTGTTTGTAAAATTTCAATTTTTCAACAAGGCTATCCATATGCTAGAAATAACAGCCAAATCTCACTAGACTGCGATAACATAATGAAATTTTGAAAATGCGATTTTTGAAACTTTTTTTTTCAGAATCGGATTCCGTAAAAAAAATAAATCAATATATATCCATTTTAGCCGAATTTAAGACGGAAAAATCGGATCTTGTGAATTTTCCGAAAGCCCCCCCCCTCCAGGGTCGTCAGTGCGCATTTGTCTTTTTTTCATATTGGTTTTCCACACACTTGTTAACACACCCCAGGCTGGTTAATTTTTGTTTTGTTCTCGGGTGAGGATCTTTATGTTGACCATTTTTTAAAATCCCACCCCCCCTCCTTAAAATTTCGAACTTTTTCGAAATTTTTTCCTGTTTTAGATAACGGAGATTCCGAATATGCAAGAAACCACATTTTCAAAAATTAAAATTCAATAAGCATATAGATATGTGTATAAAGAGATAGACAGAAAGATAGCTAGATAGATAGATAGCTAGGAATGTCTTTCTGGGCCTAAAAACAACAGTATTTCCGTCTTCTATAGGACCGTCACATTCAGTTGACAAATGTATTTTTTGAATTAACAGATAGGGATTGACAGACAAATAAATGGATGAAGTTCAAAATTTAAAATTGGGGGAGGGGTGAAATTTGAGCCCCTTTTTAAACTTTATAACATTAATCATTAAACATTAATGTTTGTTTCTCATAAAATGGTGTATTTTGAATTCACATTCAATTATTATTTTATGATTATTTAAGGCGAACACAAGTAAAATGCAAATTCTTTTCACTTTAATGTTTTTGTCTATATTTAATTTTGATTTGCATATGTTCGTCAATTTGCTATAATTTCTTTAAAGTAAACAAAACCAGAATTTTATATTGGTGCGGTGTGGTGAAATTAAAAAAAAAATTTGTTTGTATATTCGTTATCTCTGACATCTAAAACGTGGGAATTCGCAAAAACTTTTTCCAAAAAGCATCTTTGAAGGAGAGGTGCAAAACTGCATTAGCCCCCATTATTCTTCACCAAAGTGGTGATGTTCAGAATTATGGCCACAATAATCATTGATGTACTCATTACCATACCACTGGGAGCCTCTCCACAGTCATTCGATCTGCTAGAAATAGCAAGTGAAAGGTAGGAGAGTCCAGTTTGCTGGACATTGTTGTAGAGCTGAAAAAGAAGTAATTTCTACTCTTCTCCTCTGGAAGCCATCTACTCGCAATACCAGAGGGTGCACACATCTACTCGCAATACCAGAGGGTGCACACTCTCCTACCCTGATGTAATCTCCAGGGATACAGGCATCCAGCAACAGGACCTCCGTAATGCCATGATGGACCGTGAAGTCTGGCGTAGCATGGTAAATTCCATTGTCTCGACCATGGTCGAACAATGATGATGAATGAGAAATAGCAAGCAAGCCTTATCATCTTAAAGTGATCGTTGGATAATTTGGTTTTATCCCATCTCTAAATAAAAACCCGATAGTTACAGCTGGATATTTTGGATGATAAGTCTGCTTGAATAGAACTGATGTGGAGCCAAACAATAGCTTTTATGTCTGCAGGTGAAAACGAAGGACGACTGCTTTTATTTTGTGTTCTGCGTTGTATCATATTTACATCTGCTTTTTCCGTGCTGGCATGGTTGGACGAGACTTACTAAAGGAACATTCATTCCAGTCAGCAGTCCTTTGTATTTCTTGTAAGGTACTTAACAAAAAAATTCTACTAGTTTCCACTAATCAAAACTACAAGACGTTTCTGGGAAATGTAAACAAACGTCACCATTGCCCAAATGGCTTCAGTGTGAAGATACTGGCAGACATATACATGCAAATGCATGTGCACACACACATTCTGTGAAAACATATCTGGCCATAGGGAAATATCACCTTGCTGGGAAAAAGGTAAGGATGGGTATCAGGCCATAGAAAACCTGCCTCAATAAATTGCATCTAATCCATTCAGGTATGAGAAAAGTAGATGTTAGGATGATGACGATGTTTATGATGGCACACTCATATTGTGCATTCATTTTATATCTATTTTTCTGTTGCACAACAGATATGATGAATACATGTTATTGAGGTACAGTTTTAGAGTCCAATACCTTTCCTGTCACTAACCCTTACCTATTTTTCCAGTAAGGGATTTTTTTCTTATTCTTGTATTTGAAAGCACAGGGCTGAGAGTTGATATTTATTAACAGAGAATGTCAACAGAAGCCACTATGTCTTCTAACTCGGTGCTTCCATGTGAAGCTCCACATTTTAAACATTCACACAAATGCATACACATATATGTGGCCTAGTATTTTGGGCGTTGGCCTCACAATCATAAGTTTGGGAGGTTTGGCTCTTGCAACAGGTGGCATATCATGTTCTTTAGTAAGGCACTTCATTTCATTGGTTTTAAATGAATATCACCATTATACAATTGATGTCCATCATTTCCAGTCTTCTGTGAAAGATGTCTGGTCATGGGGAAATATTATCTCTATATATATAAATGGCAGTTTGTGTGTCTGTGTGTCTGTCAGGTTGTACCCTCACCCTGGCCACGGCTTTCAACCGATTCTGATGAAACTTGACACACACATAGCCCAATGTCATAATTCAAAACTAACGCAGCGAAAATTTTGAAAAGTTCCCCCAGTTCTGAAAAAGATCGATAAATTCGACATGGGGTCGAGAATCTAAGCTTTTTATATGCCACACATTTTCTGTCGGGAGACAGCTAGGAACATCGTATACACAGAAGTATTCGAGTGAAGAGAAGACATTGCAACCTACACATGCGCCTTCGTTCCCTAGAGGGAAAGAACTAGATTGGGATTAGTCGTTGCCTACTAGGGGCTCTTACATACCCGGGCAACGCCGGGCTATGCTGCTAGTCTTAATATAGTTGAGAGTTGGTGACATGAAGGGCATCCAGCTGTAGAAAAATCCACCTCAACAAATTCCATCTGAACCATGTAAGCATGGAAAATTGGACATTAAAACAATGGTCATGAGTAAAAGAAATAACATAAGTTGAAAAATGAAATGGAAACAATACTGATTCTATCGTGTCTGTTTATGTATGTTCGTGTAAATTGTTGTAGAAGCATTGTATTTCCTTGTGGAACTTTGTAACAAAGTTTATCCAACAGATCTGACCTAATATTCTCATCATCGTCGCTGACTTGTAATGTCTGCTTTCTATGCTGGCAAGGGTTGGACAGTTTGACTGAGAACTGGCAAGCCAGAAGGCTGCACCAGGCTCCAGTCTGATTTGGCAAGGTTTCTACAGCTGGATGCCCTTCCTAACACTAACTGCCCCGAGAGTGTAGTGGGTGCTTTTACATGCCACTGGTATTGGCCATGCCCAAATGGTGCTTTTTACGTGCCACCAGCACGGGTGCCAGTCAGGTGGCACTGGCATCAGTCACACTTGAATGGTGCTACGTTCCACTGGTATGGGTGCCTGTCAGACAGCACTGGCATCGGCCACAGCTACGATTTCACTTGGTTCAACATGTCTTCACAAGCACAACATATTGCCCAACAATTGAAGGGTGCTTTTAAGCAGACCAGTTATACAACACTGGTATCGGCCATGACTACGATCTTACTTGGCTTGCCGGGTCTTCTCAAGCACGGCATGTCTTCAAAGGTCTCAGTCGCTTGTCATTGCCTCTGTGAGGCCCAACATTTAAAGGTCGTGCTTCACCACCTCTTCCCATGTCTTCCTGCATCTACGTCTTCCACAGGTTCCCTCCACTGTTACCTATTTCTTTATTACCCACAAGGGGCTAAACACAGAGGGGACAAACAAGGACAGACATAGGTATTAAATCGATTACATCGACCCCAGTGCGTAACTGGTACTTAATTTATCGACCCTGAAAGGATAAGTCGACCTCGGTGGAATTTGAACTCACAACGTAACGGCAGACGAAATACCGCTAAGCATTTCGCCTGGCGTGCTAACGTTTCTGCCAGCTCGCCGTGTGACACTTCTTCACACAGCTGTCTGTCCTCCTCTATACACATCACATGACCATACTAGCGCAGTCATCTCTCTTGCACAACACATCTGATGCTTCATATGTCCAACTTTTTTCTCAGGGTGCTTACACTCTGTCGTGTATGCACACAGACATTAAACATCCAGTGGAGCATACTTGCTTCATTTCTTTGAAGTTTATGCTTGTCCTCAGCAGTCGCAGCCCATGTTTCACTGCCTTGTAGCATGGCTGTTCACACACCGGCATCATACAGGCTACCTTTGCTAATAATACAAAAATCAAAGATTCAGTTTTATACTATAATTGGTTATTAGGATGTCTACCTGTATAACAAGACACACAAGAAATTTTCCCCTTTTTTATTTTGTTTTTTAGTTGTACCTGAAGTTGGTGGATTTTCCAGAAAAACTGGGAAGTACTGCATTATTCCTGAAATGATACCAAATATTGTTGTTCCTGATCTTACAGATTGTGAGGCAAGAAAATATTTCATCTCTTTCACTGTAAAACCAAGAAAATATCTCTTTCATCTCGTTTGATATCTCAGATAATTCTTCAGTTTTAATATTACACCTCTCATATAAGTGAATGTTATATATAATAATGAAATTATTGTATACAGTGCTTAGGTGCACCACAACTTGTCAGAAAGTGCATATAAAGTACATGCAGTAATGTAGAAATGTCTGGAAAGCGAACAATGTATGAGTCAGATACATGCTTGTGTGTGTATGGAGGGGAGAAAATCAAGTGTAGTGTTGGCGAATCTCAGGAAGCATGGAAGTTTTGAAGGATGCAGTGCTCCGACAACTAACAACTGATGCCGGCAGTTTGTTCCATGCTTCAGCAACTCTCAGCGTGAAAATATGTTTCCTGAAGTCATCGGAGCTGTGCTGTTTTCTTACTTTGTAAATATGTCCATGGGTCTCTATTTTTAATGTTTTTATCTTTGCATTACCAGTTAAGTGTAATATACAACCATAAAGCAATGCTCCATAACATGTGTTAGTGAAGACATGTGCCACAATCCAGCTTTGCAGAGATGTAACAGTTGAGCGAGTTATAAACAACCCTACAAAAATAGGTGGACACAACATCATTGTAGGAATTGATGAATCATTGTTTGCAAAAAAGAAATATAACGTGGGCTTCATTGGTAAAAGAGCAATGGATTTTTGGAGGATATTGCAAAGCAGATAAAAAAGGATTTCTTATTTCTGTTGCTGATAGGAAAGAAGAAACTTTGTTGCCATTGATAAAAGAATGGATTGAGCCGGGATCAGTAATATATTCCGATAAATGGGGTTCGTATAAGAACATTACAGTGTCAACCATTCTAATAATTTTGTTGACCCCTTTACTGGTTGCCATAGAAACTCAGCAGAAGTTATGTGGGCAAACGCTAAAGCCAAATTTAAAGCAATGAATGGACCCACAAATAGACAACTAATTGACCAGCATTTACCTGAATTTATGTGGGCTCGGCAATTTGGAACAAATGCATTTTATCATGTCTGGCATTACATTGCTTCATGTATCTATAAATTGTAGATCGTTTATTTGATAATCATTTCACTTTCGATTTTTAATGTATTGTTTGTTGTATATTGAAGTGTGGAAATTTCATTAAAGCAGATATGTCAAGTGCACTTTCTATATTCATTTGGCTAAACTGTAGAAATTGTTGTTTTGATATTCTGTATCCCTGTATTCTTCCATGTAGATTGGAAAAACAAAATTTCGAAAGAAAGTTTTAAATTGGCAGTGGGGTTTAAAATTTTGAAAATGTGGCACTTAAAAGGCACCATTCGAGCGTGATCATTACCAGTGTCGCCTTACTGGCACTCAAGCCCCGTGCTAGTAGGGTATTAAGAGCACCATCCGAGCGTGATCGTTGCCAGAGCGGCTATCTGGCCTCCGTGCCGGTGGCATGTAAACGACACCATTCAAGCGTGATTGTTACCAGCATCACCTTACTGGCAAGTGTAAAAGATTCGAGCGAGGTTGTTGCAGTACCGCCTGACTGGCTCCATGCCGGTAGCACGTAAAAGCACCCACTACACTCTCAGAGTGGTTGGCGTTAGGAAGGGCATCCAGCTGTAGAAACTCTGGCAGATCAAGATTGAAGCCTGGTGCAGCCATCTGGTTCGCCAGCCCTCAGTCATTCGTCCAACCCATGCTAGCATGGAAAGCAGACATTAAACGATGATGATGATGATGATGTTTCTTTTTTGCATATTCTTAATTTTCAAAATCTAAAACCCAGGAATCTGAAGAAAGTTTTTCAAAAAAGGTGTAGTGCAAAACTGCAGTAGCCCCATTCCTGAGGGTATCTGCTGATATTGAAGCTGCTGCTACACTCATACATTTTAGATTGTAGCTAAAGGAAACCTGGTTGATTAGTACAGTTTCACTCACTAACATCTTAATATTATTCTGGGTCATCTTTTATCTTTTACTTGTTTCAGTCATTAGACTGTGGCCATGCTGGGGCATCGCCTTGGAGAATTTTGGTTGAATGAGTTGACCCCAGTACTTATTGCACATAAACACCCACTACACTCTCAGAGTGGTTGGCGTTAGGAAGGGCATCCAGCTGTAGAAACATTGCCAGATCAGATTGGAGCCTGGTACAGCCTCCTGGCTTCCCAGACCCCAGTTGAACCATCCAATCTATGCCAGCATCTAAAACAGATGTTAAACGATGATGATGATGAATCTGTTATGGTTGTAGCATTTGTATTTTTTGTAAGACAACTGACTGAGAAATAAATATCTTAAATTCAGTTTGATACGTATATTATCGACTTTACTAAAACACCCTGGAATTATGCTGTTGTCTATTACATCTTCTGCTCTAAATATGTAATGTATTGTCTATAGATACAATTGACTTTTGCATATTGTTTGCAATCAAACGTCAGGCTTAATACATCCTGTTTCACTGTCTGTAGTTGACCTTGGGACTTTATTGATATTATCTATTTATGAAATATATCATCATCATCATCATCATTGTTTAACGTCTGTTTTCCGCACTAGCACGGGTTGGACGGTTTGACCGGGGTCTGGGGAGCCAGGGGCTGCTCCAGGCTCCAGTCTGATCTGGCAGTGTTTCTACAGCTGGATGCCCTTCCTAACGCCAACCACTCCGCGAGTGTAGTGGGTGCTTTTTACGTGCCACCTGCACAGGTGCCAGAGGGGTCTGGCATCGGTCACGATCGGTTGGTGCTTTTTATGTGCCACCGGCACAGAAGCCAGTCGAGGCGGTGCTGGCATCGGCCACGTTCGGATGGTGCTTTTTATGTGCCACCGGCACAGAAGCCAGTCGAGGCGGTGCTGGCATCGGCCACATTCGGATGGTACTTTTTATGTGCCACCGGCACAGAAGCCATTCGAGGCGGGGTTGGCATCGGTGGTGTATTTAAATAAAAACAAAAAAAATATATATTAGAATGAAGCAAAAGGAAAAGAAATGACATAAAGTGATATAATCTTGTTATCGATAATATTTAATACATGATTTTCTTTCTAATCCACAGCTGAAGCCATATGTCTCTTACAAAGTTCCTGATGTTGTACAGTCACAGTTCACTGCTAAAGAATTGTTTGATGCCTGTTACGCACCTTCAATAATTGAAGAACACAATGCCAGCAAAAGATGATAGCCACAAGTGTTAAAGAAATTTTACAGTTCTATTTATTGTCAAATATTGAATTTTCTCATTTTAAGTAAAATAAAAAGTTAAACATTTTCTAAATGCTCATTGTATTTTCTTTAACCCTTTAGTGTTCAGATTAATCTGTTAAATGTAATACTTTTTTCACTCAAATTATTTTCAATTAATCATACATTATCTTACAGCTTTGAAGTTTCGATGGTGTGATAGTTTATTCTTAGAATGTCAATGTAGGTTAGGTGTGAGGGGCTAGATATGGCCAGTTTGAATGTAAAACTTGTAGGATATTTGGGCCGGATATGGCCAGCTTAAACACCAAAGGGTTAAATAAAGCACCTTTTAAGACTTCTCATGGAAAATTAGTCAGATTTGAATACATATGCATGCATAAATGAATGATAGCTTTCAACTCATATTTATCTTCCAGTCTCAAAGTTACTGAATGTGGTATCCTGTCAGATGCCTTCTCCAAATCAATGAAAACCAGGAATAGTAATTTATTCTTAGCCAAGCATTTCTCCTGTAGTTGCCTAACTAGGAAGATTACATCATTGGTATTACAAAGAAAGGCGGTGAGCTGGCAGAAACATTAGCAAGCCGGGCGAAATGCTTTGCGGTATTTCGTCTGCGTTACGTTGTGAGTTCAAATTCCGCCGAGGTCGACTTTGCCTTTCATCCTTTCGGGGTCAATAAATTAAGTACCAGTTACTCACTGGGGTCGATGTAATCGACTTAATACCTATGTCTGTCCTTGTTTGTCCCCTCTGTGTTTAGCCCCTTGTGGATAATAAAGAAATAGGTATTACAAAGATGTGATCTTCATAGTGTTACAAATTGTAACTCAAGCAGAATGGTTACATGAGATTTAAAGTGTTATGGTTCTATTGTACAGCATCACTAACAAAAGGTTTGGTCAGACTGAGCAGGCCCAGGTGTTCAAATATCTCAGCTCACTGGTTGTGGAGAAGAAAGAGGTGTCAGAAGCAGAGATCAACTCTTGAATTGGGTCTGCAACTTTTGCTTTCGCATTCCTTCAATGGCATATCTGGAAGAAGCCCAACATCTCCCTAAGGACCAAAATCCATCTTTTCCAGACACTGGTTCTGTCTGTCCTCCACTATAGTATTGAAACCTGGATCATCCTCAAACAGGACCTGAAGAAGCTCACAGTGTTCCAAATGTAGTGTCTTCATCAGATCCTTGGTGTGTCTCTCTCTGCCAGCACAGCAGCAACCAACCATTGAAGACCAAGTCCCACAGCACATGCTACATCTGCAGGATGGGCACCAGACCAACTTCCATGGCAGCAGCAGCGACCCCAGCACTGGAGAATCCAGTGCAGTGCACCAAAGGGGAAGCACTCCGTCGGTTACGACAACGAGGGTTCCAGTTGATCCGAATCAACGGAACAGCCTGCTCGTAAAATTAAC
>NC_043001.1:133235422-133237922 GCF_006345805.1 Octopus sinensis | reverse complement strand
AATACACTCTAGGATTTTATAAAATAAATTATCTTTCTCATATCTCCTAAAAGACACTCTATTCATTCAGCATAGTTTAAGGTGCATCCATGCAAATAAGTGTACGTTTAATAGATTCAAATAAACATATACATAATAAGCAAGAAAATTATAAATTATTTATTACTAGAATAACAACAGTGAAAACAAAAAACAAATAATAAACCAAATTTAGATGAACACCTCTAAAAATTAAAATTCTCTTCCAAATGAGTAGAATAGTAAACTTATGTTTAATAGATTGATATAAAGGGTAAAGACCCCCTTCGGTCATGAATGACCATGGGATTGCACCTAGAAAGTTACCCTCCTAGACACAAGTCCGGGCAAGGTTGTTTATGGAAGACCAGCAGTCGCCCATGCATACCAGCCTCCCCTCTCCACGCCACCAGTGTTATCCAAGGGAAAGACAAAGGTCGATACAGCTTGGCACCAGAGACGTCGCAACTCATTTCTACAGCTGAGTGAACTGGAGCAACGTGAAATAAAGTGCCTTGCTCAAGAACACAACACGCAGCCCGGTCCGGGATTCGAGCTCACAACCTCACGATCGTAAGCTCGACGCTCTAACCACTGAGCCATGGATATAAATGCATTATATTTATTTGAGCAAGAAAATTATAAATTAATAGAATAAGAATTGTGAAAACAAAAATAAATAATAAACCAAAATTGAATACATACCTCTAAAAATAAAAATCCTCTCTCAAATAAGATAATATTAATACTAATGAACCTACACAAACTCCTGACCTTGGCCTATTTTTAAAACTATACCAAACCCCACATACCAAACTAGCAAAGGTAAACCTTGGGTTAAGAATGATATTATTTATAGTAATACCAACACCTCCTAAAAGACACTCTATTCATTCAGCTTTTTGATTTCTTCAGCTTAACTTTGAATGTCAGTAAATACTGGACCCTGAAGAAGCTGCATATACAATACCACAAAATGCACACCTAACAGTGTGCAGTTGATGCAGTTGAAACATGTGTAGGTCCTCGAAAGAATGGTGCTAATAACTATTTAATAAAATGATAGATGAGGAAAATTTCTGTTTACCTGACCATTATTAATACTATTACTTACTCTATGGAAGCTATGCAGTCCCAGAAATGACACTCGGATTTACCAAGTGTGATAAATTACTGGAATCAAGTAACTTATTACTAACTCAGATATCACCAACATTCACTGTGGTTAGCCAGTATTTAAAACCGATTTAAGAGGAAACATTTTTTGAAATATATATATATATCTTATATATAAAGTTCATGTTCAGAGGGTCCACATGTAATATCTTATCTTTGATGAAATTATGTTCATAATATATAAATGCAAATTTAAAGCAGAAATTTGTAATTTACCTATTGAGGACTAATGGAAATGACTGTAAGAAGTAAAGATTATCAATTTTTTAATAATAAATATTATTATCTTAATTCGCTATTTTCTTTCCTTCATTTAACTGAACAAGAACTTTGTTCTTAATACATATCTACTGATTTAAAGAAATTTCATTTCTCAAAATGACTAGGTATAAAACCAATATTTCCTTGGATGCAACCATCCCTTTACAAGGTTAACTTAATATATATATATATATATATATATATATATATATATATATATATATATATATATACACACACACACTCATTTCCATCATTTGACATATTTATATATATATATATATATATATATATATATATATATATATATAATCATTGTCTCTTTTCACATTCTGTTGTAAATCGCTAAATAATTTGCATATATATATATACATACACACACATATATATTATATATATATATATACATGCACATATGTAATATTACCATTTTTCTCCTGTTTTCCTGCTCTTTTGTAAATGACTGTGGTGGACAAGGAGGAGGAGCTAACGGTTTGGAACTGAGTGATGTTTTATTTTCTTCATGAACTCTGCGAGCATATTCTGCTTGTCTTTGACGTTTCTCAAGCTGAAAGCAACATTTTAAACTTGATGACAAAGTTAATTCACAATTCATAGACATTATAATAGTTCACTTCATCTATATTCAGAGAGTAAGATATATTATATAATAATAATAATAATAAAAAATATTGTGTACAGTGCTCAGGTGCACTACAACTCATCTAAATTGTGTATATATAATCAGGTGTAGTTTCGGCGGATTTCGGAAAGCATGAGGGCCTTAAAGAATGCAGTGTCATGGCAGTCAACAACTGACGCAGGCAGTTTATTCCATGCTTCAGCAACTCTGAGAGTGAAAAAATGTTTCCGAAAGTCATGGGAGCTGTGTTGTTTTCTGACTTTGTAGGCATGTCCACGTGTGTTAGACACATGGAAATCAAAAAGGTGTTCAGTGTTGTTGTTGGTGAGGTGGTTGATAACTTTGTGGGTGTTTACCAAGTCCGTCGCCAGACGCCAGAGCTTAGATGAATCAAATCTAGTT
>NC_043001.1:133220422-133230422 GCF_006345805.1 Octopus sinensis | reverse complement strand
GGCCCTGCACATTGGGACATATATATATACATATATATACATATACATATATATATATATATATGTATATATATATATATGTATATATATATATATGTATATATATTATATATATTATTTATATATATATATGTATATATATTTATATATATATATGTATATAATACATATATATATATATAATACATATATATATATTATATATACACACATATATATATAGTATATATTATAATATATATATATATGTATTTATATGTATATATGTATGTATATGTATATATATATATATATATACATATATATACATACATATACATACATATATACATCAGGCATGGCTGTGTTGTAAAGAAGTTTGCTTCCCAACCACATGGTTCCAGATCCACTCCCATGGCATCGTACCTTGGGCAAGTGTCTTCTACAAGAGCCATGAGCAACCAAAGCAATTGTGAGTGGATTTCATAAATGGAAACTGAAAGAAGCTTGTCGTATATATATATCATTACATATATCATTACGTATATATATATATGATTACATTTTACATGGCACCACACGGGCACTTTTATGTGGCACCACACAGATGCTTTTACGTGGCACCTCATGGGCTCTTTTAAATGGCATTAAACAGGCACTTAAATGTGCTACATTAAACAGTGCTACATGTGCCTTTTATGTGGCACCAGTACAGAACTCTTGCTGATGAATCCTCTCCATCAGGAGGATTGAACCTAACTCTGTGTGTGTGTGTGTGTGTGTGTGTGTGCATGCGTGTGTAATCTTTTATTCCTTTACTTGTTCCAGTCATTTTGACTGCAGTCATGCTGGAGTACCACCTTTAATTGAACAAATCAATCACAGAACTTCTTCTCTGTAAGCCTAATACTTATAACAATAGCACCTTTTCAAACTCCACCCATCTAACACCCGTGGACATATTTACAAAGTCAGAAAACAGCACAGCTCCCATGACTTCAGGAAACATTTTTTCACGCTGAGAGTTGCTGAAGCATGGAACAAACTGCCTGCATCGGTTGTTAGTTGTCGGAGCACTGCATCCTTCAAAACTTCCATGCTTCCTGAGGTTCGCCAACACTACACCTGATTTTCTCCCCTCCATACACACACAAGCATGTATCTGACTCATACATTGTTCGCTTTCCAGACATTTCTACATTACTGCATGTACTTTATATGCACTTTCTGACAAGTTGTGGTGCACCTGAGCACTGTATACAATAATTTCTTTTAAAGGTTTTTAAAGGTTCTTATTCTACCAGTCACTTTTGCCGAACTGCTAAGTTACGGGGTCGTAGACACACCAATATCGGCTGTCAAGCGATGGTGGGGGAACAAACACACACACACACACAAACAAAACAGGCTTCTTTCAGTTTCCGTCTACCAAATCCACTCACAAGGCTTTGGCTGGTGCCAGACAGTGGGACTGAACCTGGAACCATGTGGTTGGAAAGCAAGCTTTTTACCACACAACCACTCCTAGTTTGTGTGTGTGTGTGTGCATCTTTGTGTCTGTGTTTGTCCCCACCACCACTGCTTCACAACCACTGTTGATGTGTTTACATACCTGTAACTTAGTGGTTTGTCAAAAGAGCCCAATAGAATAAGTACCAAACTTAAAGAGATGAAAATAAGACCCAGGGCAAACCTTGAAGAGAGAGGGCATGTCATTGAAGAGATTGTGAATGGCAATGAAAGGACTTTGACTAACTGTTATGATGTTTTAAGGGGATGGTGGTGATCCCTGCTGTGCTCTTTCGCTGCAACTTTCTCTCACTCTTTCTTCCTGTTTCTGTTGTACCTGTATTTCAAAGGGCCAGCCTTGTCACTCTCTGTGTCACGCTGAATATCCCCGAGAACTACGTTAAGGGTACACGTGTCTGTGGAGTGCTCAGCCACTTACACGTTAATTTCACGAGTAGGCTGTTCCGTTGATTCGGATCAACCGGAACCCTCATCGTCGTAACCGACAGAGCGCTTCCACCACACACATACAAACACACAAATAAACATACATTAATGTTTGCTAGCAACAATCAATGAAGTATTGATTTTTCAGCAAATACTTGAGTGATCCATTTGTTAACAATTAAAAATGGTCGGATCAACCGGAACTCTCATCGTCGTAACCGACGGAGTGCTTCCATATCCCAATGTAGTTGCGGACTTATTGTATACTAAGGAGGATGGTGTGGATGAGACAATGTGTAGAATTGCAATAGCAGAGGGGTGAATAATTGGACTTGTTAGTTAGCTAGACTAGCCAGAGGGGGCAGTATGGGGTGGAACACTTAAATTTCAGAGTAGAGAGATAAGTTACCAAAATAAAGTATATTTAAGGATAACTGGCTGTGTAGTGGGTTGGTCAGTGTAATGTGTGTAGATAAGAAAGGGTTAAGCTAAATAGAAGAGGAAAGAGAGGTTAAGGAAAAGATAAAGTGTTATAAATCATCTTATTATGATGGATTATAAATCATCTTATTACGATGGAATTTAGGTTACAGTGGTGGATATACAGGATTTGTTCAGTTGATAGGAAAATATTTATAGACTATAGCATATTTGATGAGGGCAGTGAGTACACTTTAAATGTACACAATTGTTGATAGCTACCTGAATAATTAATATATTGTAAGAATGAAGATTTAATACTTAAAATTACAAATTAAATAAAAACTATATGAGTATGGATTAATTTGAGTATAAAAGTAGCATGATATAGTAAACAGTAATATTTTAAAATTGGTATATTAACTGACAATATCAATAAGTGTATGCTCAAATCATCATTATCATCATTGTTTAATGTTCTCTTTCCATGCTGGCATGGGTTGGACAGTTTGACTGAGGGCTGGCAAGTCAGAAGGCTGCACCAGGCTCCAATCTGATCTAGCAAAGTTTCTACAGCTGGATGCCCTTCCTAACACCAACCACTCAGAGTGTAGTGGGTGCTTCTTACATGCCACCAGCACGCTTGAATAGTGCTTGTTACAATCACACTCAAATGGTGCTTTTTATGTGCCACTGGTAGGTGCGTGGCTCAGTGGTTAGAGCGTCAAGCTTACGATCGTGAGGTTGTGAGCTCGAATCTCGGACCGGGCTGCGTCTTGTGTTCTTGAGCAAGACACTTTATTTCACGTTGCTCCAGTTCACTCAGCTGTAGAAATGAGTTGCGATGTCACAGGTGCCAAGCTGTATCGGCCCTTGCCTTTCCCTTGGACAACATCGGTGACGTGGAGAGGGGAGGCCGGTATGCATGGGCGACTGCTGGTCTTCCATAAAACAACCTTGCCCAGACTTGTGCCTCAGAGGGTAACTCTCTAAGTGCAAACCCATGGTCAGTGTCTGACTGAAGGGGGTCACAAATAAAAAAAAAAGGTACGGGACCAGTCAGCCAGCACTGGCATCGACCAAACTCGAATGGTGCCTTTTACGTGTCACTGGCACAGGACTAGTTAGGTGGTACTGGATTCGAACACGCTCAAATGGTGCTTTTTACATACCACTGGTATGGGTGCCAATCAGGCAGTAATGTCATCGGCCATGACAATGACTTCACTTGACTCAACAGGTCTTTGCAAGTGCAGTTTATTACCCAATGATTGAAGGGTAGTCTTAAATGGGCCGGTTATGCTGCACTGGCATAAGTCACAGTTATGATCTCACTTGGCTTGCTGGTTCTTCTCAAGCACAGCATATCTCCAAGGGTATCGATCACTTGTCATCGCCTCCATGAGCCCCAACATTTGAAGGTTGTGCTTCACCACCGTATCCCAAGTCTACCAGGGTCTACCTCTTCCACAGGTTCCCTCTACTGTTAGAGTGTGGTGCTTTTTTACACAACTGTCCTCATCTATATGCAACACATGACCATACCAGCACAGTTGTCTCTTTCGCACACCACATCTGATGCTTCTTCTCTTACACTCTGTCATGTATGCACACTGACATTACACATCCAGCAGAGCATACTAGCTTCATTACTTGCAAGTTTACGCATGTCCTCAGCAGTCACAGCCCATGTTTCACTGCCATGTAGGAAGGCTGTTCACACACATGCGTCATACAGTCTACCTTTCACTCTGAGCGAGAGGCTCTTTGTCACCAGCAGAGGTAGGAGGTCTCTGAACTTTGCCCAGGCTATTCTTATTCTAGCAGCTACACTCTCAGAGCATCCATATTCGCTACTGACTTGGTCACCTACGTAACGAAAGCTATCAACTACTTCTAGTTTTTCTCCCTGGAATGTGGCAGAAGTTGTTCTCTGCACATTTTCAGTGTTTATTGCCCCTGAGCATTTGCCACACACAAAAACTATCTTCTTAGTTAGCTGGAATTTGAAGCATAATGTAGAGTGATATAATGAATTGTGGAAGCTGGTATTTGTTATATGAAGTTCACATTAATGATAATTTTAGAACTGGGGAAGAAAATAATGATTTCAGAGATGGAGGTTGGTAAAATAACTATCGTAGTATAAAGTGAAGAATAGGAGAGTGCACAATGGATTAAATTTAATATAAATGAAATTAAACACGTAAGTCAAACTGGGTACCAATTGTATCTACAACCCTGCCAGTCTGGGAATTGAAGCCACAATCTTGAGATTGTGAGTGCAACACCTTAACCATTAAGCCACATGCCTTCACCTGTGTGTGTGTGAGAGAGAAAGAGAGGTATGTGTGTATATGTGTGACTATGAGTGCATGTATGTTTATCTCCTTGTCTTCACATTGCTTGAGTGATCCTTCATTTCCAATAACCAATGTGTGTGTGTATGTGTATATATATATATATATATATATGTATATATACGTAAAAGCATCATCCGTTTGTGGCCATTGCCAGCCTCGCCTGGCCCCTGTGCCAGTGGCACATAAAAAGCACCATCCGTTCGTGGCCGTTGCCAGTGCCGCCCTGACTGGCCTCCATACCGGTGGCACGTAAAAGCACCATCCATTTGTGTCCGTTGCCAGCCTCGCCTGGCCCCCATGCCGGTGGCACATAAAAGCACCATCCGTTCGTGGCCGTTTGCTAGCTCCGTCTGGCACCTGTGCGGGTGGCACGTAAAAAGCACCCACTACACTCGCGGAGTGGTTGGCGTTAGGAAGGGCATCCAGCCGTAGAAACACTGCCAGATCAGACTGGGCCTGATGCAGCCTTCTGGCTTCACAGACCCCAGTTGAACCGTCCAACCCACGCTAGCATGGAAAACGGACGCTAAATGATGATGATGGTGATGATGATGATGATGATATATATATGTATGTATGTATATGTATATCATATAAGGCATAAAAATCCTGCAACATTATTTGCAAGATTCAAACAGTATTTGTTGTAAACTGTATAGTTGTGCTATCATCTTACAAACCCCATAACCTTTGTACATGAAAAAATGAAAATCTTAGCATTCCTTTATCCCCACTTTTAGAATATAAACTTGCCCCCTCTATACCTTAAACTTTTCATTTGGTACAAAGCCACACCCCGTCAAAACTACTCCCCACCTCGCTGTTGAGGGCTTCTTGTCTTGCACAGTACTTGGCAACCTTGTTGGTGCTGGTACCATGTAAAAAGTAGTGGTGCCACTTAAAAAGCACTGGTTCTGGTGCCATGTAAAAAACACTAGTGCTGGTGCCACATAAAATGCACAGGTGTTGGTGCCATGTAAAAAGCATCCAGTACACTCTGTAAAGTGGTTGGCATTAGGAAGGATGTTGCAGCTTCGTGTAGAATTCTAGGCAAGTAGGGTCATAATCACCATTGTGACAATAAAGATGAACGATGGTTTAAACTTTGGAGCCATTTATTTTCTACTCATACATTATGGATGTATACGTGTACTACATGTACATAGGCGCAGGAGTGGCTGTGTGGTAAGTAGCTTGCTTACCAACCACATGGTTCCGGGTTCAGTCCTACTGTGTGGCACCTTGGGCAAGTGTCTTCTTCTATAGCCTCGGGCCGACCAATGCCTTGTGAGTGGATTTGGTAGACGGAAACTGAAAAGAAGCCCGTCCTATATATATATATGTGTATATATATATGCATGTGTGTGTTTGTGTGTCTGTGTTTGTCCCCCTAGCATTGCTTGACAACCGATGCTGGTGTATTTATGTCCCCATTACTTAGCGGTTCGGCAAAAGAGACCGATAGAATAAGTACTGGGCTTACAAAAGAATAAGTCCCGGGGTCGAGTTGCTCGATTAAAGGCGGTGCTCCAGCATGGCCGCAGTCAAATGACTGAAACAAGTAAAAGAGTAAAAGAGTAAAAGAGTAAGTGTACGGCAAGTGTATGGTAGACTGCAAAAAATAAGATAAACTTACATACAAGATCATTTGAACAGGGTTTTCTGCTATTTGTTTTGTGATAAGATGATATTCTGATAATAATAAAATATTTTGACAAGTCTAAACATGACCCCCATCTCCTTTGATATTCACATACTATAAAACACAATGTAATCTGATATATTTCATGAATAAATTAACCGCCATTTTTCAGGAACATTCTGATACATTTTTACTGATATTTGGCCTACTGATATAGAACTTTGTTGTAAGAAAAGTTTTACTACAAAATAAGTACATTTGACATGTTTATTATGATTGATATACACGGGCAAAAGTACTAAATGAGGGAAAATGCTGAATGAACTGAAATTTAATGCTTGAACATTATAAATAGCACATAGTCAATTAACAACAAAATATTACATTTAATAGACAAAAACATTTTCACCCATGGATATACAATTATCAACAGATTATAATAAGTATATATCTCAGGCTAACATAAGAAAACAACTCTCTCTCTTTTACTCTTTTACTTGTTTCAGTCATTTTACTGTGGCCATGCTGGAGCACCACCGCTAGTCAAGCAAATCGACCCCAGGACTTATTCTTTGTAAGCCTAGTACTTATTCTATTGGTCTCTTTTGCCGAACCGCTAAGTTACGGGGATGTAAACACACCACCATCGGTTGTCAAGCGATGTTGGGGGGAACAAACACAGACACACATATATATACATATACATATATACAACGGGCTTCTTTCAGTTTCCGTTTACCAAATTCACTCACAAGGCTTTATATATATATATATATATATATATATATATATATATATATATATATATACACACATACATATATATAGTTGTATCTATCAATTATCTTTAAGACCAATTCTATGACACCCTATTGCGGACTACCTCATTGACAAATGACAGTGACCTTCTCTTCGTGGCAGGTGATTTCAATGGACATGTTGGACGAACATGTCGGGGGCTTCCATGGCGTCCATGGAGGCTACGGTTTTGGCTCTCGAAATGAGGAAGGAACCAGGCTGCTGGAGTTCTGCTGCGATGCAAATGACCTTATGGTCTGCAATACCCACTTCAGAAACCCACCTCTCACCTAGTCACCTACCGTTCTGGCAGACACACCAGCCAGATTGACTACATCCTTGCCAGAAAAAGGAAAGAGGGCTGATTATAAATGCCAAAACCTTCCCAGGCGAAGAATGTACTCCCCAACATAGATTAGTATTTTAGCGACTTCAGAGATCGAGCTAATGGTTGCCCAGAAGAAGACCAGCTTGGAGGAGAAGGGTCTGGAAGCTTAAGATCCTGCAAATGGACAGAGATTTAGAGACATACTACTCGAAGCCTCTGACGAAATAGAAGGGGATATAGCTTCACTTAATGTGGAAGACAACTGGAGATTCCTACGGGACAATCTGCTGACAGCCACTGACCAGATCTGTGGATGGAGCAAAGTACCATCTCGACCCAGAGTAACATGGTGGTGGAACACTGTGGTTGACAGGGCTATTAGACAAAAGAGACAGGCTTGGAAGGACTGGAAGAACGGTGGTAGCAGGGAATTGTATCAGACAGCCAAAAGGGAAGCTAGGAGACAGGTTTATTTAGCCAGAGGGGAAGCGGATAAGAAAAAATTTGCCAATGTTCTGAGCCGTGAGGATGAAAGACTTGAGTATTTCGTGTTGCAAGACAGTGTGTGAGAGAGAATCGTGATGTGGTAGGAGAGAAGTGTGTTCGCATGGATGATGGTTCACCTGCGCTAAATGAGGATGCAAAGAGAGGGTTTTGGATTGCCACTATGAAAGGTTGCTGAATAAAGAAAATGAATGGGATAAAGAGAGTCTGCCGAATGTTGACCCAACAGAGGGACCAGCTATCCGAGTTGATAGTTCCGTGGTAGCTAAGGCAATTAGAAGCATGAAGACAGGGAAAGCCCCAGGCCCATCAGGAATTACTGCAGAGATGCTCAAAATATCTGGCAGTGTCGGCTATAACCTAGTCACCCGTATAGTCAACCAGGTGATACACGAAGGAGTCATACCCAATGACTGGTGTAGCAGCATACTAGTCAACTGCTACAAAGGTAAAGGTGATGCCCTGGATACAAATAATTACAGAGGTATCAAGCTGTTGGATCAGGTAATGAAGGTTACGGAGAGGGTCATAGCCCAACTAATTAGAGAGAGAGTTAGTTTGATGAGATGCAGTTTGGGTTTGTCCCAGGGAAAAGCACCACTGATGCTATATTCCTGGTAAGGCAGCTGCAGGAGAAATACCTAACCAAAGATAAGCCCCTGTACCTGGCTTTCGTTGACATGGAGAAAGCCTTTGATAGGGTCCCCCGTTCCTTCATCTGGTGGTCAATGAGGAAACTAGGGATAGATGAATGGCTGTGAGGGCTGTGCAAGCCATGTACAGAGATGCCGTAAGTAAGGTTAGAGTTGGCAGCATGTACACAGAAGAATTCAAGGTAGAGGTTGGGGTCCACCAGGGTTCAGTACTCAGCCCCCTCCTATTTATCATAGTCCTCCAGGCAATTGTGGAGGAATTCAAGACAGGTTGCCCCTGGGAGCTCCTCTATGCTGACGACCTCGCTCTAATCGCTGAGTCACTATCAGAACTGGAGGAGAAGTTCCAGGTGTGGAAGGAGGGTTTAGAATCGAGGGGCCTTAGAGTCAACCTAGCTAAAACCAAAGTACTAATAAGTAGAAAGTTAGAAAATCCACAAATATCCTCAGGAAGATGGCCCTGCTCGATCTGTAGAAAAGGTGTAGGTAGAAACTCTATAAGATGTACCCAGTGTAAGCTATGGACACATAAGAGGTGCAGCAATGTCAAGGTAGGCTAACTGGGAAGATAGTTTTTGTATGTGGCAGATGCTCTGGAGCATTGACCTCCGAAAATCTGCAGAAAACAACTTCCGTCACTTTCCGGGGGGAAAAACTAGAAGTAGTTGATAGCTTCCGCTATCTAGGTGACCAAGTCAGTAGTGGGGGCGGGTGCGCTGAAAGTGTAACTGCTAGAATAAGAATAGCCTGGGCAAAGTTTAGGGAGCTCTTACCTCTGCTGGTGACTAAAGGCCTCTCGCTCAGAGTAAAAGGCAGACTGTATGATGCATGTGTACGAACAGCTATGCTACATGGCAGTGAAACATGGGCCGTGACTGCTGAGGACATGCGTAGCTTGTGAGGAACGAAGCCAGTATGCTCCGATGGATTGTAATGTCAGTGTACTTACTCGACAGAGCGTTAGTACCTTTAAAAGAAATGTTGTACCTAAGAAGCATCAGTTGTTTTGTGCAAGAGAGGACGATTGCGCTGGTATGGTCATGTGGCGAGAATGGATGAAGATAGGTGTGTGAGAAAGTGCCAATCCTAGCAGTTGAGGGAACCCGTGGAAGAGGTAGACCCAGGAAAACCTGGGACGAAGTGGTGAAGCACGACCTTCGGACGTTAGGTCTCACCATGGAAATGACTAGAGACCGAGACCTATGGAAGTATGCTGTGCGTGAGAAGACCCGGCAAGACTAGTGAAGCCATAATCCGTGGCCCCTACCTGGGACGTAGTCAGTCCACCTGTGCATACCTTCCTTCTTGTGACACTTGTGAAGACCTGTTGAGGCAATTGAGAATCGAATCGAATCAA